>NW_025725123.1:510621-712267 GCF_021461395.2 Schistocerca americana | reverse complement strand
GAAAACCAAGACCAAATTCGAAAATATTTCTGTTTCGGTCGTCATATGGGTGCTGATGTATTTTATCCAAGTCAAGCATATTCCAGAATCCGCAAACAGTTGTTTACGGATAACGCAAACCTCATTATAGCTTTCAAACAAGACAACCAGAATTTAAAACACATTTACCAGGCACATGTCGGAACGAATATCATGCAATAATTTTGTAAAGATATATGCAGATTGCTGGAATCATTCACAATTTTTGTTTCTCGTTGTTGATAAAACAAGAAAACTGGGTGATGGTAGGTACAGCCAAACTTTCAAGAGTTTTTGCATATGTAGCACTGTAAGTGAGGTTAGTACATCAGTCCAAGCTACACCATGGACAAATTCGCCTGTACACAGACACAACATTCGCCTGTACTTGGAAGCGGAAATTCAGACTATTGCGCATAAACTTGCAGGTATGTGCAGGTAACTAGAGACGTATTACCATACTCTTCTGAGAATGGTGAGTGCATTAAATGAGTTAGTTAATCAAGTCAGTAAGAAAGTAACGGAATTAATTGAAAAGGTCCAGGCTATTGAAGGGAAAATAGATGTAGACTTCCTTGTTGAGAAGGGTGGTCACGATGACTGGGTATATACAGCCTCACACCGCAGAGATGTCTGATCAGTTTACACCATGATGTCCACGAAGCAGAAAGTGATTCAGGTGCGTAAAGCAGTTTGTAAGAAATCACGGCTGCTGAGGTTAGGTCATATGGATCGACAGCAAACACTAAGTGAGACCTTTAAGCCGGTTAATGAATTCCTCTGACAGCTCTCAGAAAAAAAATCATAATAATAAAAAAATAAAACGCGATTAGATAGAGCTTTTGGAGTTAGCAGGGGAAGAACGTACATGTCGGGTACGCATTCTATAACTGTACTGAAGACACAATACAGATTGATAATAGACGGTTTGAGAGAACACCAGGCTTAATGAATCTTATTTTCCTAAGACCTACCAAAAAATAGCGCCAAGTCCAAATTCCAACATCATAATGTGTCACCAGAGGTTGCTATCCTGAAGACCGATCATGAGGCAAGTACTAGTAATCAAGATGACGGCACCCACTGTGTTCACCGCGAGTTCCAGAGCCCGACTGACTTATCTCATATTGTGCCCACCAGAGGGCGCTACCGTGAAGTCGCGTGATGACAAGATCGTCTGCTCTCTCTCGCGCGCGTTATTACGAGACACGCGCCGCGTCAGTTCCTGCGAGCGACTGCTTACGTCACAGCCTCAGCCCGCACCTTTGTACTCATGCCAGACGTAGTCTTCTGTAAATATACCAACTAAAGTAACACCCACATCGCGCATCTAACCTATCAATTACCTAAGTACTTAATTCCATTTGAATTTTAATCATATTCAATACGTCAATTTACAATATTCAATGATCAAACGAAAAGTTCCACATTTTCTCACTATCAACATGGTGTTCATTAATGACCTAGCACCCCCACCCCTAGAATGCTGCACTCCTATTAGCTACTGCATTAGTCATGTGATTCGACTTCATTTAGGTAAGAAAAGGGGTTCACTATACTTTCATCTACCTAGTTAAAACTACTTTTCAAGGTCCAGACCGCCACCTCTTCCTAGGAACCGGCGCCAAGTTTGAATTCTGGCAGTAAAGAAAGGTCACTTGGGCTTTCGCTACCAACCTAAGAAAATCGTTGCAAACAAAGCTCACCCCCCCCCCCCCCCCAACCAAAGCCTCCAGGACGCGACCTCTTCCTAGGGGTTGCTGGTAAAAGGACTCAGCCAACACTAGGCTGATGGAGAGAGAAAGAAGTGTACTTTATTTATTTGGGAGCAGTTTATTTAAGGATGGAGTATATGTATCACAGAACAGACGCTCTGACATGCCCCACAGCATATAGTCCTGCAAACTACTCCTACATAACTCATGTATAAGGCTCTGCACAAACTCTTGCTAATTGTAAACCGTCAAAAGTAACGCATTGCACAGCCTACAGATATGCGAACCACTCATAAATAATACAACACATTTACGTCTAGACAGACAAACAACGCGCAAATTGTCAAAATTATAATCCATCTAAAAGACTCTGCCTGCTAGTCGTCATCTGTCGAACTCATACACCAGTATTTATTTAAACAATTAGAGGCAGCACCACCACCAAGTGTATTCTCCACTGAGTCCACAGCCCAACTGACTTAGCCCATATCGATACCACTAGAGGACGCTGTAGTTATGTCAGGTGATGACGCAAGTACAGTAATCCAAGATGGCGCCACCTAGTGGGTTCACCATGAGCTCCAGACCCCAACTGTCTTGGTACATTTCGTCGCCGCCAGAGGACGCCATCATCACACCAGCTGATGACGCAGGTACAGTTACCCATGATGGCGGCACACTTCTTTTTAATCACACTCTAGACATCTTACAAACGCACCCATTTCTACAGCTTTCCACAAGTGCTAGTTTAGATTTAGGTTGGAGACAGGCGTATCGAACACCTTCTGCAACCCGTGTAAAGAGAGATCCAGCTGAGTTACTGCTACAGGACCGTGTCTTGAGCATTCAAAGGAAATGCGCGCAATGTGGTATGCACCCGAATTAGATACAAGTACTAAAGTTCCCCAACATGTTATTTTCGTTGTTCTATACCCATCCCAACATAGAAAAATTACGAACTATAAAAGGACTGATGACCTCAGAAGTTAAGTCCCATAGTGCTCAGAGCCATTTGAACCATTTCATAAAAGCTCCTGCTATTTACTAGTCACCTATGCGTCGATGCTGGTGCAATGACGTATAGCTACGGTGTGCCTCCAGCGTGAAGAAATAGACTTTACAATACTTCCCCAGAATAGCGTAGAGTGTAGCCATCCAGGTATTCCTAGCGGTTCACCAACTCCGACACCTCAAACTGCAGCTGCCTATGTGCACACGATCATATTAAATATACAAAAACCGCATAGACCACTTTAATCTTACATCACCTATACTCTAAGCGAATTATCGTATGAGACGCTCCCTCTGGTCCTGATTCAAACACTGTTTTCTAACACGCTTTTGCACATTGCCAACATTTCGTTTTCTGCCACGTCTTCGAGGTCTGTGTCAGATTCTAAACTGACATTAAGATGCTCAGGTCCACGACCTCTCACAGAAAACTATACATCACACTGTGTAAATCATATTCTTATGTCGGATAGCATAACACTAGACCATTTTTAAATAAAACACACTTACAACATAGGGAAACTAGAAGAGTTTGGCAGGATTGTGGAGAGTTTCCAAACTACCGTCCGAAAGTGACGGAAGACATCTGCATTTAAACCCAATATCACAGTGACAGAATAGATGATGGCTCCGTGTTGCATTTCGAGTTTTTCCAAACTTTGCACTCATGTACGCGATCGCTGTTTAGCTCCTAGCAACCACCAGAAGTTTTCACCCATCCACAAAACTTCTTCCCCAACTCAAACAAGCGATGTGACTCAATCATTATGTGGTAACCATCAGCGCACCAATTAACAGATGCGATGGAAAAGGCACCGCCGATGTACTGTAATATTAAGCAACAGACTTGATAGCGCGAAGAATTTTACACTAATTTCAGCACCGGCCAATAATGTGACAGCATGTTTCCCCAATTTCAGTATCATAGCTGAATCATGCCCTATCCACGTTGCGAATATCATTTCGAACATCGACAGGTGACTGAGCAGTACGTCCTTTAACTCTAAACACATAACTCATCAAAGTATACGAGACAGTGCTCTACGTATTTCTATCACCTCGTGCATTGTGTTTAATCTAAGATCCATCCCTCAGTATATGGAAGTCACAGAGCATTCCCGCCGTCTTAGGGTAAAAGACCTTCCTCAAACTGTCATTGATCAGCCAGACCTGCAGCACAGTTAGCGAATCATTCTAAAACCGACCAAAAGAAGACCTCTACATTCCACGTCTAGTGAACGAATTGAGCTTTCCAGGTCGTAACCCGTTAAAGTTAACGAGATTTCTCGAGATGTGACCATGTCGAGGAGCTTAGCACCCCATATCGATGTATAGTAACAGATTCCATAGTGCGGTCATATAATGGCACACAGCTAAGAACAACAAAGGATTGATTTTTATACGTGATGGAGCCCCAGATGGATGGAGCTCGACTTATTTTTACATAAATCAAACAAGCTATCAACACTAAAGTATTGTTCTAGAGTCTAGGATCTGCAACTGGAAGTTATTTCTGAGAGAGAGAGAGAGAGAGAGAGAGAGAGAGAGAGAGAGAGAAAACACGCTCTCCTAAGACTACAGCGTTTTGCACTTAAAAACTGGCTATAATGTTAGATCGCATACTTTTCCCACCTATCAAACAAACAGCCTTCTTCCCGGTTTCTCTACGCTGAACTATCTTATCGAATCATAAAACATTTGCTTTGTATTATACGAGCACCATATAGCTTTGTGGAGACGTATAATGTCCACTGTTCACATTCGATCATGGGTCAGAAATTATACGATGCCTGCATCAGCCCTGTATATAAAATGGTAGTTAGTAGCGCGGGATACATCCTACAAGGAAACAGATAAACGCATAGCAGCAGCAGCGTCTGACATGTGAAAATTACAAGTCATTCCGTCACTAACTCTGTAAACAGCACACCAGTCGGGCAAATGTGTACACAGGGATTGCAGCGCATCACAAGCTCATACCGCTAAGTTAGTTATGATCCTGAAGTCTCGATTTTACACCCAAGATGCGACAGGGGGATCGCATAAAATCAAAATTCGTTTAGAGCAATGTGTCAACTTTCATCACACAAGAGATGGAAGTCATCTGATGACCGAGAGGTTTAACGATCGCAAGTAGACACTGCTTTAAACCACATACCGAACATGTAGCTGTATACGAATAGAACGCAGGCTATGTCACGTGACTCATGCATCCGGATAGAACACTGGAAAAAAAATTGACCTGCACCAATTTCTCCTTCTGTAGAATTTATTAGTATCCTTTAAATCGTACCTCGTTACAGCTCTTTCTCAATCGATCAGCCCCTCCACACTCTGTTATCCTATAACGCAGATGCAAGTAAGTTTAAAGGTAAAATGATCTCTGCACTCCTAAGCACCAAATACAGTAGTCAACTCGCGTGTATCGCTGATACCTCAGTAGGCATACAGAATAATACTGACTCAATGGTAAAAAAAATTGACTACCTCCCTGATTCCTCTTCGTTTCGATGTCAACGTTTTGTAGCATTCCTCTTGCTGGCGCATACTTGATCCCATGTACAAACTGTCTTTTATCCTAAGACGGCGAGAATGCTCTGTGACTCCCACACGCTGAGAGATAGATCGTAATTTAAACGCTATACTCGAGGTGATAGAAATATGTAGCGCACTGTTAGGTATAGTTTGATTATTTGTGTGTTCGAGATTTAAGAGTAAATGGACGTACTGCTCAGTCATCTATCGATGTTCGCAATGATACTCGCAACGTGCAGAGGGCATTGTTTAGCTATGATACTGAAACTGGGGAAACATGCCGCCACATCATTGGCTGGTGCTGAAATTAGTGTAAAATTTTTCGCGCTATCAAGTCCGTTGCTTAACATTACAGTACATCAGCGCTGTCTTTTCCATCATATCCGCGCATTGGTTACTATATGATGACTGAGTGAGATCGCTTGTTTGAGTTGGGGAAAAAGTTTCTGCTGCTGCTACTGCCGCCTGTGTGCCACAATCCTATTAAATGTACAGGCACGGCAGAGGCGACTTTTAAGTTTGATCACCTATACCATAGGCGAATGATCGTATCCCACAGACTATACTAAATCGCATGAGACGCTCCCTCTGGTCCTGTTTAGTTGTTTGAAACGGTTTTGTACAATGCCAAACATTTCGTTTTTCTGCAACGACTTCGAGGCCTGTGCCAGATTCTCAACTGACAAGAAGTTCCGATCCATGGCCTTTCGCAGGAAACTAGACCCCGCACGGTGTAAATCACATTCGTACGGCGGATAGCATAACACGCCACAAATCGGCTGATTTAAAAAAGTTACAACATAAGCAAACTGGCATGGGTTTCCAAACTACAGTCCAAAGGTGATTCACGAGCTGTACATTTAGACTCGTCTCTCACACTGACGGAATAGCTGGTGGCTCTGGCTTCCCTTTCGACTGATTCCTCATATTGCACTCATGAACGCGATCAGTGTTTCGGTGCTACCCACCGCAGAAGGTGCTGTCTGTCCACCAAAACTCTTTCCTCAAAGCAAACAAGCGATATCAGTCAATCATTATGTGGTAACCAACAGCGTGCCACGGCACAGGTGGGATGGAAAAGACACCATCGATATACTCTAGGAATAAGCATTACAGTTGATAGCGAGAACAAATTTAGCAATTTTACAGTAGCTTCAGCACCGTCCAGTTATGTGACGGCATGTTTCCCCAATTTCAGTATCATAGCTAAACCACCCTTTCTCCACTTTGCGAGTATCGTTTCGAACACGGATAGCTGACTGTGCAGTACGTCCATTCAGTGTTAATTCTCGAACACGTAAATCATCAAAGTATACCAGACAGTGCTCCACATATTTCTATCACCTTGAGCATAGTGTTTAATTTACGATCTATCTCTCTGCGTATGGGAGTCACAGAGCATTCTCGCTGTCTTAGGGTAAAATTAGAGAGTGAAAGACCCTCCTCATACTATCATCGAATAGATTTATCCCCTTATCACCGCGTGCCAATCGTTTTTGAAGTTTTGTTCCAGGTTGACAGTAACCATATCCAGGAATGTGTAATTAGACTGGCAGTTTGCCGAGAATACCGCCTCCTCCTCTAATGCGTCTTTTATCACGCATGTTATGCTACTGAGGTGCTTGTGGTCTGCGATCCCTGTTACATAACAAATCGTCAGAGTCGATCCAGCCAAACCATTTAACCAACGCTATATTCCCTCGAAGCCGTATGGCCCTCTCTGCGATACACACATCTGGTTCCGAACATTTATGTAACCCTCGTGTGTAAAAGCATCCTGCAATTTCAGTATTACTGCTGTCCTTTAAGACGTAGGTTCTCGGATTCGTTCTCCGCACTTCGTAAACTGTATCTCGGTTGGCCAGTTTGGCATGTATTTCTCAAAGGCTGTCTTGTGTTTTGAAATACGTGCTAAACCACCTACATTAAATTGCTGTTTTCTCCGATTTCACATTTTAATAGCGTTGTATACTGTATCTAGAAGTCTATTATGACGAACATCCATTGGTCTAATTTTTATTGTACCATGTTTGGTTCGATTATACTGTGAAATTATTTCTGGGAGGATATCGATCCATTTGTGTGAGCCACGAAGACTGAATTGCATCCACATTTGGGTTTTCACTGTTCTATTCAGACATTCGACGATACTCACCTTCAGGTGGGTGAATGTCTAATAGTGATGTGTTCCATACAGCTCCATCACAGTCTTGAAACACGAGGGCTATTCAGACAGTAGGGAACGATTTGGCATTAAAAAAAACTTAGTACAAAAAACACATTTTATTATTTAGATCTGAAAAAGCGACTGACACACTGCTTCTCCACATACTCACCAAACACATTGAGGAACTTATCGTAGCAGTGGACAAGCCGTAAAAGACCTTCGTCGTAAAATTCTGCCGCCAGAGACTTCAGCCAGTGAGTCACGCCCGCCTTCAATTCCGCGTCGTCAACAAAGCGCTGCGTTGCAAGTCAGTTCATCTTGGGAAACATGTGGAAGTCGCTTGGTGCAAGATCGGGGCTGTAGGGCGGATGATGGAAAATTTCCCATTTGAATGAATTAAGGATTTCTTTAGTGAGGTTTGCTCTGTGAGGTCGGGCATTTTCGCGCAAAAACATGATTTTGAACGTCAGCTTTCCTCGGCGTTTGTTTTGAGCTGCTCTAAGGCTGTGCAAAGTTTGACAGTAGCAGGCACAATTTATGGTTACTCCACGTTCGAGAAAATGAATAGGAAGCACACCTTGCCTATCCCAAAGCACTGTCGCCATCAACTTTCCAGATGACAGGGTTTGCAAACATTTTCTTGTGTTTTTGGAGGACGTTGTGTGTCCTCTATATATGGACTGTAATTTTGTCTCGCAATTGACATGTTTCAATCAAGTTTCGTCACCGGTACGATTCGATCCAGTAATGGATCACCATGTTTGTGGTAGGCCTCAAGAAATGTCAACGTTGCCCCCATTCGCTGTTCTTTATGGTGCTCTGTAAGCATTTTTGGCACCCATCGTGCACAAAATTTGTGGTAGCCTACCTTTTTAGTGACAATTTCAAAAAATAAAGTCTGTGAAACTTGTGGAAAAGAAATCGAAAGCTCCGTTATTGTGAACCGATGGTTTTCACGAATCGTTTTATCAACTTTAGCAACAATATCGTCAGCCGCAATGCTCAAGCGACCCCTCTTCTCTTCACCATGAACGTTGGTTCGGCCATTTTTAAACCGAATGCAGCATTATCGGACGTAACATTCATCATTACATTGTTTCCGTACACTTCGATCAGTTCACGATAAATTTTTGTATCAAATCGCACCTCACAACTGGCGGGATTTTAGGTTGCAGAACACATTTAAAATTCGAATATCGAAAAAATCTGACGTCCAGAGATGTTCCTCCTATTATGGATGGATGCCGACTGGGCTGCCGAGCACGCACATGCCAAATAAACGTGATCGGAGCTCACCTAGCGGCGTGAGACAGATAAGTTGGCTACTTTCTTAATAGCCTTCGAATCTATTGTAAAACTCACCACTGTGACATGTCTGAAGGTTGTCTCGGCTTCGATTCGTTCCCGTCTGCAACAATCCATTAAACACATGCGCAACTTACTTCCCTGTTTTCCCTTTCACAGGTAATGCTGAGGCATATTTGGAATAACTATCAATGACCATGAAAATGTATTTGAATCCTATATTCACACGTGAATATTCCCTCATGTCGAGAAGCTTGGCCGGCCACAGGTTGTCCAAACATTTTACTTCTTCGATGATGCCCCTCTCTCTCTCTCTCTCTCTCTCTCTCTCTCTCTCTGCTCAGAAATTATTGAAACAGCTTCATTCAAATGAGCTATATTACCAGAGGCAGCTGATGCCATGAGCAGTCATAGCCGGTCGTAATACTGTGGGAGTCGATTGTTTCCTCTTTTATGCTGAATCTCAACACCATCACCATTGCTATTTTTCCCACCATCCAAAATAGGTCTTATGATGGATTGTATTTGTATGAGGGTCACTCCAAAAGAAAAGCAAACTATTTTTTTTAAATCTTTTATTGTACATGTTTGAAAGTTTTACAGCGTGCAGATACATCCTTTAGGAACAATATTTTTGTTTCTCCACAATTTCCATCCCTCTGAACTGACTTATGCCATCTTGGCACCAGCGCCTGTATACCCAGACGGTAAAATTCTGGACCAACCTGTTGGAGCCACTGTTTGGCAGCGTGCACAAGGGAGTCGGCATCTTCAAACCTTGTTTCACGAATAGAGTCTTTCAGTTTCCCAAAGAGATGATAGTCACATGGAGCCAGGTCAGGACTGTAAGGCGGGCGTTTCAGTGTTGTCCATCCGAGTTTTGTGATCGCTTCCATGGTATTTTCACTGACATGTGGCTGTGCATTGTCGTGCAACAGCAAAACATCCTGCTTTTGCCGATGTGGTCGAACACGACTCAGTCGAGCTTGAAGTTTCTTCACTGTCGTCACATATGCATTAGAATTTACGGTGGTTCCAGTTGACATGATGTCCACAAGCAAGAGTCCTTCGGAATCGAAAAAATACCGTAGCCATAACTTTTCCAGCAGAAGGTGTGGTTTTGAATTTTTATTTCTTGGGTGAATTTGCATGATGCCACTCCATTGATTGCCTCTTGATCTCTGGTGAAAAATAATGGAGCCAAGTTTCATCACCTGTCACAATTCTTCCAAGAAATTCATGTCCAACATTCTCGTACTGAATGAGATTTTCACTCTGCAACGGAGTGTGCGCTGATATGAAACTTCCTGGCAGATTAAAACTGTGTGCCCGACCGAGACTCGAAATCGGGACCTTTGCCTTTCGCGGGCAAGTGCTTCACCATCTGAGCTACCGAAGCACGATTCACGCCCGGTACTCACAGCTTTACTTATGCCAGTATCTCGTCTCCTACCTTCCAAACCTTACAGAAGCTCTCCTGCGAACCTTGCAGAACTAGCACTCCTGAAAGAAAGGATACTGCGGAGACATGGCTTAGCCACAGCCTGGGGGATGTTTCCAGAATGAGATTTTCACTCTGCAGCTGAGTGTGCGCTGATATGAGAGTTTTAATCTGCCAGGAAGTTTCATATCAGCGCACACTCCGCTGCAGAGTGAAAATCTCATTCTGGAAACATCCCCTAGGCTGTGGCAAAGCCATGCCTCCGCAATATCCTTTCTTTCAGGAGTGTTAGTTCTGCAAGGTTCACAGGAGAGCTTCTGTAAAGTTTTGAAGGTTGGAGACAAGATACTGGCAGAAGTACAACTGTGAGTACCGGGCGTGGGTCGTGCTTCGGTAGCTCAGATGTTAGAGCACTTGCCCGCGAAAGGCAAAGGTCCCGTGTTCGAGTCTCGGTCGGGCACACAGTTTTAATCTGCCAGGAAGTTTCATTCTCGTACTGTTCCAACAGTTCACTGCATACCGTTTTTCTTGTTTCTCTGTGAGCCACTGTCAACATCCTGGGAACCCACCTGGCACAAACCTTTTTTTTTTTAACGACAACACTTTCAGTATTCTGCAGACACTTCCTTCCCCTATCCCAACGTAGCGTGACAATTCGTTCACTGTGAAGCGTCTGTCAGCAGTCACCAATTCGTTAACTCTCTGCACAATGTCTGGAATGTGTGCAGTACGAGGCCTGCCGCTGCGAGGACAATCCTCAATATTGCCGTGCCCGCTTTCATCACGTAACCTGCTTGCCCACCGACTAACTGTACTGCGATCGACAGCAGCATCTCCATGCACCTTTTTCAACCTCTTGTGGATGTATCCCACTGTCTCGTTTTCACAGCACAGGAATTCTATGCAGTGTGCGATTTGTGCTTTTACCAGGGGGGGGGGGGGGGTGTTAGGGGGTTAGTATAATTATATATGTTATTAGCTTGGACCGTAGCGTTACCGATGGTTAAACAGTTATTTATAAATAGATGTTAATGCCGAAACTCACTATTCACGCGTATGCACTATCAGAAAAAGCCATCTTTAAAAGTACATTATAGGTAAAGCTTATTTAGAAAATCATCTACATACAGGTATAAGAGGGGAATTCAAAAAGTAAAGGCACATTTGTGAAAAGCTGTACTTATTCTGATGATAGGAAACAAATATGCGTTATTTTTCTACTTAACCTCCCTGGACTTCAATGAGGCTTTTCCGAAGTCTTACGAGTTCTTTTTATTTCATAAAAAAAAAGTTTTTCGGTTGCGTCTTAACCAATTTTGCACCGCAGCAACGACTGTAGTGCTTCCGTTAAGGGTCCAAACATGTCTGGTCTGGACTGTATGGTGGATGTTACAGCAGCTCGAATCTCAACTCTTTTATTGCGTCGGCTGTCCGTTTTGTGGAATGTGGGCGAGCTTTATCTTGCTGCAGTGTGACACCTCTTCACAGTTAGGATCTGATCGCAGGTTTTAGTTTCGTACACAACACATCACATCCACCATACAATACAGACCCGGCTCTAAAGCCTCGTTTACGCTGGGGCGACGTCTTGCAACATTGTGGCATGCTACGGAAATGTGGCGTGCGTCGTCTTGTAGCATGCTACTGCAGGCAACATCTTACGGCGTATGTTGCATGCGGGAGGTTAATTTATACCAAAGCAACAGAATTTGTGCCACACGTGTGTCGGTCTTGCAGTATAATGGATGATAAAGTGATCGCATCGGCGGCCTGCTTGGTTCTTGCACATGCAGCTAACAATGGAAACGAAAACCAAAGGAAAAGAAAACGATGGTGGAAGAGAAAAGAATTTAAAGAAGGTCCATCAGAAGCAGGCGATGGTGCGTTATTTAGTAATTTTACGAGAATGTCGACTGAAGACTTTAATTACTTACTGCAGTTAACCACACCTCTTATTGTAAAGAAAGATAACTGCCAAGACAGTATTTCACCAAGAATTCGATGGGCCATCACATTACGATTTTTAGCCACTGGCGATTCATACAAGTCACTAATGTACTTATTTAAGGTATCATATTCTGCTGTTTCCCTCATAGTGCCAGAAGTAAGTGAAGCTTTTTCATTGGTGTTGAATTACATAAAGGTAAACACGCTACATTCAGTACTGATTTCATTTAAGTAATGTTTTTATTGGCATTTTTAAGCAAATTAAAATGGATATTAAAGAACTGTTAAAAATACTTATTTCCAAAATCGAATTAATTCGAGGTCTCCTATTTCTGTTTTAACAAATTCGTCACAATTATTATTGTCCACATATACAATTTCACAGTTAGGTTATGCAACCAATGTTTCGATGCTCGGAGTTAGCTGTTCATACTCCCCCCAAGGCCGCTTTGAAAAGAACATTTGAAAATATGTGCTTGACATATGTGGGAGGTACATGTTCTTCAAGAGCTACATCGCCGTCATCTTTTGATACTGTGTCCTCTGTGTCATCAGTCTGAAAAAACAGGAAAAGTAATGAGTATGATTTACTTTTCAGATTCTAAAGGATATTGAAGAATGGCAGAAGGTAGCAAGAAATTTCGAAGTGAAGTGCAATTTCCCTCGCTGTATAGGTGCCATATATGGCAAACATGAGCAAATTTTGTTTCCTCCGAATACTGGAAATGAATACATCAACTAAAAAAAAAAAAAACAAAACATTCAGCATTGTCCTTATGACAATTGTAGACGCAAATTACTGCTTTCAATATGTAAATGTTGGATGTCACGGGGACAGAAAGAGAGGGGAGGAGGAGATTGACTTAGAAGGCGAGAGAAATTGACCTTAGCGAAGGCGAGAGTGACGGAGCGTGTAAGAGGTGATAGAGGAGAAAAGCAGATGAACAGAGAGAAGGGCAGGAGAAGATGGGGAGTGGGAAAAGAAGGAGATGGGCATAAGGGGAAGGTACAGAGATCCGGGCAAAGCCGAGTTTATTTACCTCATTTATAAAATTAATAAATCTTCATATGTTGTTAATTAACATCTTTGTAAATGATTCATGTAATATACAGTACTCAAACTATACTAAAATATGAAATGGATAAAATAAATTAAAATTTGTGTTGTTTTGTGCTTAATTTTGACACAAATTATAAGTGAATGTTAATTTGTTAAATCATCGTATTATGACAAAGTCACAGCAAAGTGTGACCGGTTCAGCTAGTAATACGGTATATTATTGTTATTTTAACTTACTGATTATAGTTGAAGAGACGGGATGAATGAGAGTGCTCCTGAAGATTTGAGGGTTTGTCTGTTGGTTTGTCAAGGGTGCTATGGTGCTGAGACTTGATCCATCCTGCTGCAAATTTTTCTGCATCGAAGCAATGCAGTGGAGGTCCATTTATTGAAATGAAAAGTAAATTTGAATGTGTCGGAATTTGTAAGTGACTTCTCTGATCAGTCAGTGTTAAATTCATGGTATTAAATTCGCGTTCACATTCAGCCGTAGATATAGGTATAACTTCGACTGCTTTCACAAGTTCCTTCGCAGAATTGGGCTGGTGTTGAGGATTTTCTTTATAGATTCGAAAATCTTAAACTAGTGACGCACACGTGCTTTCACGTAATTTAAAATCTACCTTATTACACAAGCGAGAATTTGACATGTCACCATTAAACACATGTTCATAATCATCTGAAGGCCATGTATGGGAATTTAATACGGCTACACCCGAAAAGAAATCAAGGTCTTCAAAGCGGTTTTTTATATTGTCTACCAAAAACTGAAAAAAATTCTTCCGAAATGTCTGAAATCTGTAGTATTCATCACAAGATGGTTCTTTAATTAATACCCCTCTGAATGTGCGCTTTTCCTCCAGCCCTTTTACTATCATCCTAATCCATGGCGAGTCATTTGTTTTCAGTGTTTCAAGAGTTCTTATAGCCACGTCAATTTCCTGTTTTTCTTTAAGGACTGAAGAATTTCTGTTCTGCATAAAGAATGGTAATACTTGCAGAACTTTTAGGGCCTCATAAAGCATAACTAATTCCATTACAAGCAACCACTTTGTGAGATGTTTTAGTAAACCTTCAAATTTAGATCGCTCCTGAGTTGATCGGGAACCATCATGTCTCAGTTTTTCAAAAAGATGGACACGATAACTGTGACTTTCAAGAAGAGGTCGAACAGCATTAAATGAGGAAACAATCCCACGTACGCGAAAAATACGGCCTAGTTTTAATAGCTGCGAGAATAATTCTTGTGAAACACTTTGTAGTAGTCTCTGATTTTTGGGACTTCGAGAAAACACAGAATATAAGGAATCTAAAGAAAACCTGTATATGGTATACATATGCTACATCATTCATAACATCGTGGACAGCTAATTCCATTTTGTGGTTCCTACAATGAACGACAGTTAAATCCTTATGTAAATGACTACGCAATAGAACGGCTACGCCTTTTTAAGGTGCAAGCATTATTGAGACACCATCTGCAGCGATACCTACAAGGTGGTTTTTTTAGTACATCATTTGTAATGCCATACTTTTCAAGAGTTGCTAACAGTGTGCTGAAAATGCATTCTCCTGTCCCACTTGCTAATTCAACAATGTCAAAAAAATAATTGCAAACAACTCCCTCAAAGGACAAACGTAAATATATTATCAAACAAGTTTTATTGGAAACCGTTGTACTTTCGTCCATCATGATACTAAAGTTTGTACCCGATTCTACAAGGAAGTGAGCAAGATTCTTTTTCATTTCTTCTCCTACAAACAAAGATATTTCGGCATGCGTGGTCAGAATGAAGCATATTACCAACTGATAAACCATTAAGCTTTTGCTGTCCGACTACTGCAGGATACGATTTGAATGATAATTCCTGTTTAGCTATTACATATGCAGATCGGACCGACGAAGCAGTTGCGATTACTTTTTCTTGATGCTGCTTTCCCCACAACTTTTCACTTTCACTCACGCATTTTTCTAAACTTTTCCTTTCATTTATACTCATGATTTCTACGCACTTCATGTGTGATTTGCACTTTGCATGATCCCCGATTTTATCATTTAGTTTTTTGGCGTTCTTAGCAGAAACACCAGCTAAAAAAGCGTTATCGATACGCACACCTTCACTGCTTGCCCCCTTAAGTCCACGAACTTGTGAACACACTGTACATATTGCTAAGTTTTTGTCATTTACGGACAGCCACGGCTTCGTCTTTTGCCAGTTTTGAAAACGTGATTAGGCAACACCATTTCCTACTATTATCTCAAGAGTACTGTTACTCCCATTCCTACCTTGAGACGTGTCACAGTTTTCAGTCACCGGAGATTCAGCCTCTTCCCCTGTATTAGCACCATCATTACCATTTTCTTTTTTACATTCACCATCTATTTTAACTGTTTTAGCACCACTGTTAGTATCCTGAATGTCAGAGTTTGTACACGTATCAGGTAATGCACTGCTCTTAAGGAAATCAGAAATTTGACTTTGTTTGAATGACATCCTGAAATTCCGCAGTTCTTAGAGGCATTCAACTCACTAATGAAGCTACTGAAGCGGGAACGTGTGAAGATCGCCGTGTGTCTGGCGGACGCGAGGCAACGAACGAACGGCACCAATTAATTTGGAGTACGCGATACTGGGGAGCCTGTGTTAAGCTCCACCCACGAGGTCGCGGCACGCAAAGTCAGACTGTCCGATCCCGTCTGACCAGCACCGCTGCTCACTTCGCACTACTTTGTGCTTTCGTCCCAGGCGCGTTGGTCCGCGCCATACCGCTGCCAAAAGGTGAATGTTCGCACAGGTACCGGAGCGGTCACCACCATGTGTCAGGACCCGGGACGGGAATTTCAGCCCCCTGCTCACCCAACTGTGCGGTGCGACTGCTGCGGAATGACTGCCACACTACTACTCTCGCAAGCTCGCAAGTAAACGGATGACGCACCTCAGACAAAAGCAAAAATGACAACATGATAATGATGATTTAGTTCTAAATGTTTTGAAATGCTTAACTACTACATAACACTTTTTCAAAATTAATAAGCAAACATATTAAAAGTATTAATAGTAAGAGTGTATTAAAAACTTTCAGTGTTCGACTTCACAAATTTAAATTATATGTAAAGTTTTACTCCAGTGCGTGGGAAATAATCATCCCAGACTGGGACGCAAACGAGGAGGGGGGGGGGGGGGGGGGGGGATTATATGCTGTCGTGTTATAAAAGTGACCATTTGTGCCAAAACAGGCTTGTTTATTAGATGT
The DNA here is from genome assembly GCF_021461395.2 of Schistocerca americana. Lineage (NCBI taxonomy): Eukaryota > Metazoa > Arthropoda > Insecta > Orthoptera > Acrididae > Schistocerca > Schistocerca americana. Next base: position 695,813 of record NW_025725123.1, on the reverse strand, counting down.
GTGTTGCAATTACTGCAACATTAAAAAGCCTATTTTGTTTTATCTAGCAGAGAGAGACAAAATACACGTAATCAGTTCGAAAAACCACACCGTTCTTGGGTACTACATATATTAACAGCTTTTGCAGTTTAAGACAGCGACATTTCAATTTTTCATGCAGCAAAATGTTTGACGAACTTTGTTGAGGTAATATATTCTTTCGCAGAAAGGAAAGCACGCCATGTAAAGCCGTAGCAAGATCAGATAGAAAAAATGCTAGGAGCTAAGGATCGAAGAAAAGTGTACTGTCGTGCTTGTGTCTTGTCTTTACTGGTTTTACGTATCCTATACTTGGGTTTATGTCAAGCTAAAGCGAAAGTTATTGCCTAATGGTCAATAAAGAGCGCAAATTTTCTGAGCTCTAGTTCTCTCGATTACAAATAATTCCATCAACTATTAATTGCGAAAGTTTTTTTGAGGCGCAGGGTGTCAAACAGGCCGACTGAGAGCAGGAGAGACATCACCGGACATTTTAATTTCCACTGTCCTGAATATACTTTGATGGCATCCATTACAAAATATACGCGTTTCAATTTCACAGAGCGATATACAAGTGACGTGCAATAGAAGAATGCTGTGTGAAGATGCGTGGCACGGCACTTCAGCACACTTAAGGCCACATATCGAGCACATATGTTTTATATATCAGACTCGTCAGGAAGATGGGCGCTACAAGTGAACAAATTTTTGAAAATTCTATTTTTTTAATTTTTGTCGTCCTATCTCAAACGATCGATGTAGGAGGGCTCCACTATCTAGTATTGCCAAGGTGCGGAAATATCGTAGACCGGAACTGATGCGCAGAGCAGTCTGAATTATAGTGGGGAAGTGTGTAGTCTCCACGTGACTCATGTTTACATTTAGTGATTTTGCTGCTTCCTCTTCGTTTACTGCTCTCTCGTCAAATGAAAGCAAAGCGGATTTCTGTAGCCGGGAGGTATCGAGTGAATTAAAATACATTCACATAATTACGGAACGCTAATGTATGTTATTAGTTTCAAATTTTATTTCCACCTTTCTGGCAGTCAAGCATTAATCGCCTTGGAGAACAATGAAGTTATTTTTGTCCGTTTGCTAAAGTAATTTGTCTTTCACTAATCTTTCCCCTGAGGCAGTCAATGTATTTTAAACTAAGTGCTTAATTCCACACTATTGGCTAGTTTCAAATGCTCGCTGCATTTCAAGTGCATGTTTCATCTTCTAGCACGTATGGCATGATGCCATAATAAAGAACCAAACATGAGACAATACAGTACTAGTACTCCAAGATAATTTCATCCCGAAAACCACACCGAAAAGCTTAATATCAGGTCGAGGCCTACTTCATTGGCAATCTGGACATACAAATGTGCACTTGAAGTATGCATTTTAAATGTGCACATTTTAGTATGGATCACGAAATTACGATGCCTTTTGGAGTATCCTCTGATGTCTTGTTTCTTTTATGACCTAATGTAAGATCTTTCAATGTTTCACACGTACATATATACGGGCTACTTGCGCCATCGTAGTTGCACAAGCATGGTGGCACCTGTTATCTGGCGCTCTCTGGCAACTGCTGAAACGAACCTATTTCTAACAGGTCGGCGGTAAATATTTCGAGTGGTCGTTTGAAAAGCGTTACTTTAATTGTAAATTTCCTTTTATGTAAGTTGGACTAAGTGCGCGAATGTACGATGATTTTTTTAAATCACACAGCGTCTCAGTCTCTTTTAAAAATCAACTCCTTGGTGAGGAGCCATTTAGAGGAATTTCTAGCCCAGAAGGTCAGACATCTATGTCGTTATTATGAGCAAAGTGATGTAGTACTGCGGGATGCCCTCTACCCTCTCTGGTAACTGATTTATTTGTGGGAATCTTCGAGGACAAGTCACTCGACTCGGCTAAAAGTTTTTCTGGCACATTTTCGTGATGTTCTGAAGCATAACACGGGCAAAAAACATCGACATTACATATGAAAGCTTAGCTTCTCTTGCAGCATGTGAAAACTTTGCTTTTCTAGTAGCTACACCACGTATATTAATTTAAAACATTAAATTTTCCTGTGTGTATTCGCGCTACTTAACAGTGATTTTGCTATTGGCCGAGTACATGACGTGTCCTATGGTCTGAATATACACTTTCATCCGCTGGCGAGATCACGTGACATGATCTATGACGCTTACAAAAGCGCATCGCAATCTCGATTTCAATGGTTCGGAAAGTAACATGCGGTGTTTGGTGGAATTCGAATTTATACTTTCGTAATACGAAAATATGCAGCGTACGTGTTGCTGCCCATCAAAGATCTTTCAAAAACATGTTTTTTCCCCGAGTTTCGTTTCCTTAAGTGGCGGGAAATTCTACGCCCGTGTCTAAAAACAAAACCATTCAAGGGATTGATAATTTTTACAATTCCGAGGGCAAATCTACTGTCATTCATGGAAAAATTGTGTTTTCACCTGGGAGAAACTTATCTTTAACCGGGAAATCCGGGAATTTTTTTTCTTTGTCCGTGTATATACGCTGTATGGAGCTCCCCTTCCCGGTAACAGCTATTTTCTTTTCAGTTGCGTTAACCCGTTCGTACAATGTCCCGTTCTCAATGACAGCTATTCCCCTTCAGTTAAACCGTTTACTTTCTTCAAGTGCATTAACCCGATCATTCAGTGTATTGTTCAGTTTCAGAAGGGTTTGACAACATGTTTCTAGTTCCTTGCATACATCTCCAACTTCATGTTTGAGTGTTTAAAATTTCGCGTCCACATATATGCGAATGTTTAGCCCATGTACACCTATCCTGTCAAACTGAACTGACATGCATGCGAATTTATCCATGGTGATGCGTATGCTGATGTACTCACCTCTCTGCATGGTTTATATATAAACTCCTGGAAGCTCCGTCTGTGCCTGCCATAATTCAGTTTCCTTGTTTTATCAATAACGAGAAACCCATACTGTGATTGATTCCAACTATCTGCACATATCTTTACAAAATCGTTGAATTACATGTCGGTTCCTACATGAGCGTGGTAAATGTGTTTTAAATTCGGATTGTCCTGATTGAATGCTACAATTAGGTTTGCATTATCCCTAACTGTACTCCGCTAGCTACCAAGCGATATGTAGCGCAGGGCACAATTCGCGCCATAGTCATATCTCCCCCCCCCCCCCCCCCCTCTGTTCTACTCGCAGATCGCACGAGGGAAAAAACGACTGTCTGAACGCATCAGTACGAGCTCTTATTTTATTTCCCTTATCTTTCAATGATGATCATTACTCGATTTGAAAGTTGGTGGTAATAATAGATGCTCTACATCCTCGGTGAAGATTGGATTTCGGAATTTAGTGAGCAGTCCCTTCTGTTTAGCGCGTCGTCTATCGCAATGTGTCCCACTTCAAACTTTCTGATATTTGTAACGCTCTCGCGATGGCTAAATGTACCAGTCACGAATCTTGCCGCTCTTCTTTGGACCTTCTCAATTTCTTACCAACTGGTAAGGGTCCCATACAGACGAACAGTATTCTAAGACTGGACGAACTAACGTATTTTAAGCTATTTCCTTTGTTGAAGGACTGCATCGCTGCAGGATTCTACCAATAAACCGCAATCTAGAGGTCGCCTTACCCTTTACTTGTGTAATCTGAGCATTCCATTTGATATCATTTCGAATAGTCACATCCAGATACTTGACTGATGTTACCGCTTCCAAAGACTGATCATTTGTTTTGTACTCTTACATTAATGGGGATTTTCCCAAAGTGATACGCAGTAGGTTACACTTACTAATATTGAGACACAACTGCCAGTCATTACACCACGCATTTATTTTCTGCAAATCCTCATTGGGATTCTGGAATATGTCTGACACAGATAAAATACATCAACAGCTATATGGCGGCCGAAACAGAAATATCGGCTAATTTGATCTTATTTTCCACAGCACCATCGTCAAATATGAACAGTGTGTTTGGCTTCACTTTTTCCGGTCGTGGGATATCGCTACTCTCACTGAATGTCGTGTATTTCACACGATCTACATCGTGCAGAATCTCCCGTACTAGTTGGTATTTGGGCTTTGCAAATACACATACATGCTCAGAGCGGACTCCATCCGGATGTGACAGCAGCGGCAGGAGAACATGCATCTTTCGGCAGTTTGATGGACCTACAATTATTGCACGTATGTTGTCGGCAAGGAGTGCGCCTTTTTTCTTCTTCCGGTCTTCTTGCGCAGCGTCTCAACTCCAGTCGCTTACAACAATGTCTTGACGCTTCAATGATACGTATTAGGTACTGGCGTGCAATGGGCTTTTATGGAGGATTTACGTAATGGCATAATTTTCTGCTGTTGCTTTTTTCCAGTGAAAATACTGGGGCAGTAGCTGTGGTACTTGCATTATAATAAGAGGTAAGAAGTAAGAAACACATACATCGTTATATGCATTTTTATTCAGTAATCATACACAGGGTGCACTAGGTCATCTCGTTCTTTATCTTAACGCCATTACAGAATATAGAGCCTTCTTGTAAGCCCAGAATTCAGCACGTATTTGTATCAAACTTACTGGTAGTACTCTAGCTATCGCCGGCACCATACTGAGCCACTCTTCCAAGTCTTCTACTGCACAGTGTTCGTTCCCAGATACTCTGCCATGTCGCTATACACAGCTTTAACGCAAGGTAGCCGTCTGCTCAGTCTTTCCAACACAATGGATAGCACCATCTGTAGATCGAAAAAGTTTTTAACGGTGGAGTGCTGTAGGTAAACGGATGTGTCACCTGGTTTCACACGGGGTCCAGAGCGATTGTGCACTGCTGTAATGGATAGGGTTTAATCACCACAGTAAATGTCCGGAGGAGGACGGCTAGGGTGATACCCGGCGGTCAACTGCTGCTCGATATACGCTTTTGCACGACAAAGTTCATCCCATTCCACGTCCGTAAACCGCACTTGAAACTTTTTTGCTCCATTCTCGATCTGTATCACAATACGCCACTGTCTGTGGTTGCTTCTATACCAATATGGAAACGTTTTGAGCGACTAGCGGTTAAATTATACACTGAAGAGAAGAATAGTGGTGCACAGGACTTTTATGGTATCTTCTCGTCCGCTTCATCCGTCCTCTGTCCATGCAGTATCACTGGAACATTCTGCGATGGCGCGTACGATGGAACCCAGTACCGAACAGCGTCATGCTGATTAGGACCCCCAGTGCTCTTCAGCGAGCCAGGGGCTGGCTAGGTGTCTTCAGCCGACAACAGCAGCTGACTGTCCTGCCCCACCACGCTGACCAGATGCGCGACAGGATCCCCGGACGCTGCCGCTGCTGCGAGTCCCGACGGGCTGCGACACGTCGCTGTCGCAGACCCCGACAGGCTGCAGGACGTAGCGTCCCCTGATGAGCGCAGAAGCAAAACCGTTACAAGCCATGATAGAAGCACAAAGACCCTCACGAGGCAGTAAACACTGGCATTAAGCAGGGGGTACTCACTTTTCCGCGGCTTCATCGTATTCCGTTGCTGCTGCGGCTGGACGGCGCTGGACGATCTCGACTGGCGCTTCATTCCGGGTGACTGACTGTAGCCGAGGCTGCAGAGCTGCTGGACCCGCCTTACATCCCCGTTGGGATCGGATGCTGCGTTCTTATTGGCTACTGCCAATTTCCGACGCCTCCGGTGGTCTCATTGTGAACTAGACGAGTTGTTTGGTCCTCTTCATCAGAGAAAACGATGAGGTGCAGAACTGACTGAATTTCAAAGATGTCTGGCAGTTATAACAACGCCATTGGTCCGCCTGACTTACAGAATGCACCTTCGTACCATTCTGCTGCATAAACATTATCTCTTCACCAAGCACTCATCCAACGTAACTCCTTTCCATTCTGCATTGCGAGGCTATGGGTGCAGCCCTCGGCTGTATGCTTACAGTTAAGATGGCTGTTAAACTACTTCCGGCCAGACACCAATAGCTCTTTGATAGAACACATTCCACACAGCTGCGAGGATGGGTTGGTGGAGGGAAACTGGATGGGGATGCGCACCTGCTCTTCAGTGGTATATAGCACGTACACGAAAATGCTTCCACTGAAGGGAATTTAGCATCAACTGCCCTCCTCTTCCGTTTTGGAAGAGTGAATGCTTCATGTGGAATATCTCGGCAGTTTGCACACGAGCATGAGCACGTATCGGTTACGACACTCATCGTGGCTCCATTCCTCTGCACTGTCGCAATTTGCTGAACTGATGTCTTCTGCTTCTTCCTCCTACACTCTTCCATTATCATAGCCCTCCATTCCACATGTAGTGAACTGTGGCTGCAGTCCTGCTTGAATGTGTACCTGTAATACAGCTATTGAAAGCTGCTCTATCCTTCACATTCACCTCGTTGATCGAACATACCACGATGCTTCCCCAACGACAGCATAGACTGAACGTATTTCACCAATTCTGGTCAAATGAGTGGAGAAAAAGAAAGTTCCTATTCAAATATGTATTTCCCACCCATTATCAGGTGGGGAGTTGCAGCACAGCCCTGGGACAATGAAATTCCCAACAGTATTCGAAATAATATTGAAACATTAAAGAAATTGTAAATGCCTTTGCTAAAATACATGAACACTGAAATTTTTTACTATAAAACAAACAATACTGTGAAGACATTTTACCCTCTGGGACTACCTCGATACAACATCAATTTCAGTCACATTAAACTATTTACAAAATGGAAACAGATTTCCACTTGAGAAGACCTTTTATCATAATTTCGAACCTCGAGACGACTGTCCCATCTCTAAGCACTCTCTACAAAACTGTATCTAATTCAATTAACTTGCTGTGCAACGCTTCGCACTTGACTTGGACACTTTTCTTCTTCCACTTTGCTAATCTGTGAGTCACTAAGCTCTTTCTATGGCCGTCACTGACAGCGATGCACCACTCTGACACTGGTTCTACCCGGCACTTGTCCCATTTCGTGCCCTTTCTCCGCCGCTTTCACTTACCGTCGGCGGGGCCGCCAGTTGTGTCTGGCTGCGGAGTTGCTCTTGTCCAGGGCGCTGGGGAATCCCCTCACAGGCGGGCAGCCCCCGCCCCTGCCCGCTCAAAACAGGTTCCAAGTTGCTTAGCTAGAACTACTGACTTTTTTTTTTTTTTTAAATATCGGTAATCTGATATACCGTTATTTAAAAATGCATCGCTGTCGACACTCAGCACTAGTAAAAAGTATCGATATATCGACGGAGAGAATACCGACGTACCAGGCTATAAACATACCGGCTCCACACAGTCTGCCGCTCTAGAGCTGCATATTTAAGTATTGATTTATCATTAGATATTCTGTACCTCAAGGAGTTAGCAGCCTGCTTATCACCCCATAGAGCAAGAATTGGGAGGAAATCAATGAGCGGTCAAACTTGCTAATAACCACTGTGCTAACAGTTGCAATTGCATGTAAGTGGCACAATGAAAGGTGTCTGACGCGTCCGTTGTTCGGTTTCGTTCGTTCGTCCAGAACACTTCATATCGACTTCCCTATTTTTTTCCATTTCTGCAAACGCCAGCGACCTAACAGTTGTAGTGTCAAAATTGTGTGGTTCAAGTCAAATGTTGCTGTTTCTTTTGGTAGCGGGGAGCGCCGATTACGTCGACATTTCCCCTCACAATACTCCGTCCACCGCAAGACCAGTCTTCCCATTTAGATTTCTGTTCATCACTTTCATCAGCCGTTTTTGAATGGTCGAGGTGAAGAAATAGCACATTAGTTGCGTTAAAAATCGTTTTTCAAACAAGACTAATGTGCTGTTTTTTCGCATTGGAAATCTATCTCATTCACACCACCCCTCCCCCAGTGCAATCGGACTACAACTTTGTGCCAGCTGTACTGGACATGATGAAAGCTCAAAACTAGTAGACTCCGTCACGTAGTTAAAGAAAAATTACGTTCAACTACAATTGCAAAAGAACACTTTCAAATATTTACCGAAAAATGTGATAAAAATGTAATTTAAAATAAAAATATCGGCATTTGATATTCCCATTTCATCATCGATGTATCGGCAATAAAATAGTCGGCGATAAATATCGATGCTTTTTGGAAGAACTGTAGATAAATGGATATTTTATCAGTAGCCCTAGTCTGAGTGTACAGTTCAATATTGGCCACAGACCTTCATAAGCTACCGCTTAGCAGCCACCTATTGTTGCTCGAGCATCAGGTTAGCAAAGCTATTACTTCACGTCATCAAGACAAACAAAACTGGCTGTCTACGGATTGTAGTGTGGAAAAATTTCGTAGGTAGGTTAGAGAATTTTAAAAAGAAAATGGATAGGTTGATAATACAGTGAAAATTATTGAGATTCGGTGGCAGGAGGAACAGAACCTCTGGTCAGTTGAATAGAGAGTTATAGATACGAAGTTAAAATGGGTAATGCAGAAGTAGGTTTAATAATGAATATGAAAATAAGAATGCAGGTAAGCTACTGTCAACAGCATAGTGAATGCATTATCGTAGCCAATATACAGTGGACTGAAAAAAGGTCGTGGTATAGCCATACGAATTTATAGAGATGGCTGTAGTATCGCATACATGAAGTATAAAAGGGCAGTGCATTGGTGGAGCTGTCGTGTGTACACAGGTGATTCTTGTGAAAAGGTTTCCGACTTCATTATTGCCGCACAACGGGAATTAACTGACACTGAGCGCGTAATTTTACTTTGAGCTAGATGCATGGGGAATCCATTCCAGAAAGAGTTAGGAAATTCGGTATTCCGCTATCCGCAGTGTCAAGAGTGTGCCGGGAACACAACATATCAGGCATTAGCTCTCGCCGCGCACAATGCGGTGGGCGACGGCCTTCACGGCATTATTTCCGCCATTATGGACGGCTATAGAGACAGCATGGCTGACTATTTCAGCAGGGGACTTCAAACACCATGTTGAGTCCACGTCACACCGAATAGCTGCACTGCGTCAGGAGAAAGGAGACCCGAGACAGGACTTTCGTCACGCCCGTGTAGTGACGAAACCCAAACCTACCACAAAAAATGGTACAAATGGCTCTGAGCACTATGGGACTTAACTTCTGAGGTCATCAGTCCCCGATACTTAGAACTACTTAAACCTAACTAACCTAAGGACATCTCACACATCCATGCCCGAGGCAGGATTCGAACCTGCGACCATAGCAGTTGCGCGGTTCTGGACTGTAGCGACTAGAACCGCTCGGTCACCCCGGCCGGCCCTACCACAACAGTACCAATCTCTGTGCCAACTAGCTCCACAGATGATGAAAAGACTGAAGAAGTGGAAACTTTTCTCTCTGTCTCTATGAATTTATAGTGAATGAAAAGATTCTGGGAGTTAAACTTATACCAGGGTGTCACGGTAAAGAAAATTACCGGCTGTTGCGCACGTCCGCGACGGGCGGGAGGAACGTCCGTAGACGACAAACGGAAGCAAAAGGATATGAGAAAATGTAATTAATTATTTCTGACAACAGATGCGAAATAAGCATCCGTTTACGTCACCGGCCAATAATATCTTGAGGCAGAAGACCGTCAGGCCACTGAAACGACTGCCAATGTCATTGTACGACGGTCATCGACCGATCACCTGAACGTTATTCTTGTGTACAGATACACGCACCAAATGGAAAGAAATGGTCGGCAGTTCGATCTCTGAGTGGTTCGACTTCGAGATATTCAAATAAGTGACGAAAGAACACGCAATATATCCGGTCGTTGTAACCTCGAACAACCCGTCAGTAATCCTTTTTCTACTGGCTGTGAACAGAGACATAAATATTCGTACATAGTAATAGTTATCACAGGAATCAGTGAGGTGTGCATTTGTAAATAAACTCGACTCTCACATGTGCGTTAAATATCCCAAGTTGAACTAAATACAGATGAACGTAGCAGCAGATGGTTACACTTTGTGGTATCCAACAGAAGAAAGCGCCACCATCAGGCGAGGATAAATGAAGGGCATGATGACCGCTGATTTCTTTACCGTCGCTATACATTTTGCATTTTCGCTTTGCTCACTTAGCAAATGTCTCTTGCAATTAAAATCGTTTGGCAAAACATATTTCCTTGCATAGAAATGAGTAAACAGTACTTTACTATACATTACAGTATTGACAGATTTCTATAAATGCGCTTTTGAAATCACTTTAGGCACTCGGTATAAATGTCTTTCACAAATAACGTAATATATAACTTTTTATAGGCCCCTTGAACGCGTGAAGTTATGTGATGAACAGAACATACTTCATGCATTCAGCCAGTAACGAACTAGTACACAAGTTTTCGTTTAAATATTTCACAAAAGAATTTTACTCTTTTTTGAATGATTAGCTTTGATTTTCCAATAAAAAAACATTTTCGGAAGCGTTCTCATTTGCTTTAGTCATGTAATAAACTTTTAGTTATTTGGGCGCTGATCGATAAATTACCTGTCATTTTTACAATGTTTAGTTTGCTCCTGAATTGGGTGACAACTTTTTACAATATTTACATTTGACTTTATGAGGCGCAAGTGAATAGTTGTGTTCACGTAGTATTACACTGATTCAATTCCTCCCCAGCTAGGCGCAGTCGACAGGAAGGAAAGCCCCCCCCCCTCCCCCCCCCCCCCCACCACCAAAAATAACAAAAATACCCGCAGCGAGGGATAAAATTCCCATCCAGTTTAATTTGTTTAACATAAACAGTTTTGTTCAATATTTACAATTTTATCCAAAGGAACCGTTACATAAAACCGAATTTCATACTTAATTCTTTTGCTTTCTGTTATCAAAATTATTGTGCTGATTGTTTTCAAGACCTAGCTGTTTTTGGCTCAACCGTTTACAAATTGCAGTAAAGTTCTTGAACTTTTGACTCACCTCACCACTCTTCTACTAGTAAATTTCATTTGCCACAGCTCTTATGTAACTGGTAAGGAGCGCACATCACACGGTCGGCGAGCCCTGCCATCTGTTCTGTTGCAGCTCCTCCGCCACACCAGATGCTTGCTTGATACGAACAAATGCCTGCTGCTCGCGTCAGGGTTCGCACGATGTCCCAAGAGCTGCGCTTCGGCTTCTCAGCTCAGCATCGTTAAATTAAGAGCAGTATCAGAGAGAAAACATTTGTTACGCACTATGCAGCCCTGAGAAAGAGTTAGGCTTCGCATATTCGTCTTGTCAGAAGTTTAATGAGGTTTACATGCAGTTACTACTGTTTATGTCAAAGTGAGAACATGTAGTCTAGTTACTTGGCAAGACTGTCACCGGTCAGAGCTCCACTTGGCTACCACTTAAGAACCGCTGTTAGCCTGTTGCACACAGTTCAGCTCTCAGCGAAGCACATTACCGAAGTGTCCACGACAAACAGTTGTTGTGCGTTCTTGTAGGGCACAGGTTATTTATTTAAAATTTTTGTACGTTAAACAAGAACAATCATACGTGACTACAGCAATGGACATGTTAAGCACTGTTACCGAATACCATAACCGCAGGCATCAGTTAGCTCTCGCAGTACCACGTTCATCAGATGCGTTTATTTGTGGTAAAATGCAACAAATCTTATGAAGACACACTGGATTAAAAACGTTCGTGGATACTTCACCATATTACTTATATACTCAGACGCAGCAGAGGTGAGTACAACTTCACATATTACTGTGGGCTTTCAACTGTTTTATCTGCTTATAGTTGTGTAGTCTTTCAGTGTCACTTAAGAAAGTGTGATGAATTTCATAGTTGGTTTTAAACCATAGTATATATAGAATCATTGCATCTCTTTTTCTTAGGAGCTGCTGTGTACGTTGACAAATAGTTAATGTGCAAGTATTTTGTTCTCACAGAACGTGAAACTATACAACACCAAAATTATTTACGTATTTAGTAACCCTCTTTTTTGACTTTACCAGTGGAGTTATATAAGCAAGATTTTTATATTTTCTTAATGTTCGGTCATGTACTTAGTTCCAAGGCTAAATGGCCTGATGTTTGAGACGTCAGAGCAAAAAGTGGGTAAATAAATTGTCCACGACATGCGCGAATCAAACATGTGCATCCACAGAGTCACACACAAACAAATTTTTCGTAAGAGATTGACAAGACTTCCGATAACCAACATAGCTAACGCTTTTTTATTTCTCTGTGCTTGCTAGTATATCATACCCACACTGGCTGTGCTTGCAGCAAAATTGTCGTTTCATGGTGCACATTTTAATATTCATTCACATATCACGTAACTGACATAAAGTAGTACTTTCTCAAATTATTTTGGATAACTATTGTACTCTTCAGGACGTATTTACAGCTCGTAGCTTTAGACGCCAGTATGTAGTTAGTCCATGAAACAAAACTTACTTCAGCTGCTTCGAAGCTGTGTCCAAATCTTAAGCAGTTGTTGTTTTCAGTCCTTAAGAGTCTCATTCGCTAATGTAGTTCCCTCGGTATCACCTGATGTAATTCGAATACATTGCGTTAGCCTCTGAAACGCCCTGCTGAACCCACAGGACAGGACAAGTAGTAGGAATTGTGGAAGGGGGGCAGAATGAGCGGCTGTCAGTTACACTCAAAACCTAACACTTTATTTAGTTGTCCAAACATTACAGCGCAACTTCTAAGCTTGACTACCGACAGAAAACGACTTTAATTCTGAAACGGCTGAAGGCCCATGAATTAGATACAACTGCCATAAAATTTATTTTTATTTTTTTGAGACCGAAGGATCTAGGCTTTAACCTGAAATAGTATTTAAGGCCAACTGATGTAACATTTGACTAGTCAGATTAAGTTTTTTAGAAGTGGCTGAAGGCAGATAATTTTAAAACAACATAACTACAATAACATTTCAATAGGCAGAAGGCCCAAGCTTTATCTTCAGGCAATGTGGGACTTGCCCAATATAGAAAAACATTTAAAGCAGACGAAGGCCTTTGATTTTAGAAACAATTACAAGCACACAAATTGAGCCATTAAAAATACACAAATAAAAACCAACAAGAAAGGTAGTATAGGCAATGGCGCTCAGAAATTTCCAGGCGGCTTGCTCTGCCCTTGAATTCTTAACGTTCGTTTAGGTGAGACAAGAAGTCAGCCCAACTATACTTGATCCGCCGGCAACAACCAAGAGACAGAGACCCACCGACAAGACAACTTGATAACCACTGACCAGTATAAGAGAATTCCAAAGTCAAAACGTTACAGACATAGCCGCCCACAACAAAAAAACATTAAGCTGTTAAAACCTACACACCATGTTGGACAGCAACAACAGGTGAGGAAAGATCATTGCCTGAATTTATGTCAGCGACCAAGGCAGGTAATCTGAACACTACTGGCCACAAGGCAGAAAATTCTGCTGGTGCACTTTAATTTCAAACCGACAAATTTAGTTAAATCCACCACACGGAAGCTGAACCTTCACCAACTCTAGCACTCGCTGCTGCTCCCAGGAATACCGCCAACAGCGGACCACCAAGCGAGGGGACAAGGTGAACAGACGTGCCATCGGTAACTAAATCACTGCTGAACTTCATGTCCTGGGTCGGTGAGCCACGAACCTCGTAGCACTCTGAACAGCCCCCACATGCTCCGACACTGCATAGAGACCACCAGCGGACCTGGCCAACTGCGCCGTCCAGAGACTTGCTTGTTGATCCGCTCCAACCGACTGACTGGCTGCACGCTGCCAAGCCGGAACTACAAACACCAGACCAAAGATGGTATACGGTGCAAATATCGATACACAACGCTGCTGCACGCTTAAAAAGAGGAAGAACCATAGCATAACCTCAATAATCGCGTGAAACCAAACGCAGAGTAACAGCCTAGTTTTAAAACAATGCATAAGCCAGGGTCAGCACACCTCGAACTGCCCCCCCCCTCCCCCCACAATCGTAACCCAGGGAGGAGGTAATCCAAACCCTGAGCTACTTGAACGTAACCTGACTAAGGTGAACCCGATATTGCTTAGCAGAGCTCTTCTCCTTGACCAACATATTTGCTGGGCCTAATATACACGTGATAGTGTACGACCGATAAACACGAGGAGTAAATTTACGAAGATTCCCACCGCGCACCTGCCTGCCTTGGGAATTGCGGACGTAAACTTGGTCCCCCGGCCTGCCCTTAAAGGTTTCCCGAATACGAATATAACGCCCCGCTTGCTTATTATGAGCTCTGAGTATATTACGACTGGCCCAGTTCCTGGTTTCCTTGATAACATGCGGCTTAACGTCGGCTGGAGTAAGATCTTGAATTGCCCCACAAGTTCGAAAGAGGGGAGTTAACTGGGTAGGAAAAGACCAAGGATGCAGGCATAGCTCGCAAGGCTTCATGACTGGCGGCATTAAAGGCAAAACCAAGTCACGGATGACTTGAGTACCATTTACTGGGAGTTTTCTGATGATAAATAATCAGAGCGGACTTAAGATTCCGATTAACGCTCTCCGCAAATGATCCCTGGGGATAACACGCAGTGGTGGTGACATGCTTGACACCGCTCTGGGAACAGAATGCCTTGGAAGGGTCCCAAAGAAAGGCAGGAGCGTTATCGCTAACTAAGTGCTTGGGTAGTCCAAAAGCACTGAAGATACTAGTTAAATGATTAATGGTGGTGGTAGCAGTAACGTTACGTCTAGTAAGGAGCCAAGTAAATCTAGAGAATGCATCGATAGTAACTGGTACATATCGATGACGTCTTTTAGTACGAGGTAAAGACCCAAATACTCAATATAGAGCTTGTGCATGGGAGAGGACTCTCGTTCAAAACTCAACCAACCTTGTTGAAGAGGATTGCTAGGTTTGGCTACATTACACAAGCAGCATTGGGATACCATTTGTCTCACATCCTGGTCCATGGAGGGCCAAGTTAAATGCTCCATGATTTTCTTGGAGAGTCATAAGTCCCTAAATGGCCACCCACCATCGAATCATGAAACTAACGAAAGACCAGACATACCAAGGTTACAGGCAAACAGATCTTAGACTGCTTAGCATTGCCGAGTGTCCTGCAAAGAATACCCCTCTTGACCTCATACTTGTCCGACAGCTCTCCTGCCAACACACGTTGCTTAATACCATCCCCAACTGGGTCTTGATCCTGATGCTGAGCAACGTCTTAGAAGAAAAGGGGACTTTCACCCAACACCAAGCAATTAAGATTGTCAGGTGCCACCCGCTCCCTTCTCTCACTAATCGTAGCTTCGGTAAACATCTGGCTGAGAACATCCGCAAGGACATTTTCAGAGCCCTCCACATGTTTGACTTCAAACTGAAATGCCGAAATACGGTCCACCTGGCAATACGGCCAGTTTTACGTGGCTTATCCAATATCCAGCTGAACACCCGATGCTCAGGGTAGAAGCGGGTCTTCTCTAAGGCAAATAAAACAGCCAAGGCCTCGCACTCGTCGACATAGTTCTTAAGCTCGGCATCAGTTAACCGACGAGACGGGGAAGCTAATGGCTGTCTCTGCCCCTCAAACTCCTGGAGGAGAACAGCAGAAATCCCCGCATTAGAAGCGTCGCTCAGCACAATAAACTTTTTTATTGAAATCGGGTATTCCAAGAAATGGGGCGTTAGCCATCACTATCTTAATGTGTTCAGAGGCAGCCTGGGTGGGACCCCATTCAAAACGCACACCCTTCCGGCGTAACTGATTTAAGGGCGCCGCCAACTGAGCAAAATTAGGAACAAGGCGCTAAAGTCATTTGCCATGCCTATAAATTTAGCAATTCCCCACTTATCAGTGGGAGGAGGCAGTGTCTGCAGGGCTTTCGTTTGCTCTTGGCCAATGCGAATACTCTGACCCGACACTATATGGCCTAAGAAAGACACCTCCTGCTTAGCTAGCGTGATTGTACTAGGCTTAATAGTTAGACCGGCTCCCTGTTACCTTAAGAGATCTGGCCAGATATGCTCCAAATGATCCGCAAAAGAACGACTGTAGATAACCAAGTCGTCCAAATAATTACAGACACGCCAACTTCAAGTCACCAAGGATACTTTTCAACAAACGAGTACGCTCCGCCGCTCCGGTAGCTAGTCCAAAAGGAACTCAAACTCGAGCAAGTTCCAAGCAGTACAAAAGTCAGTAACATGTTTACATTCCTTAGCCAAAGGAATTTGATAGTAGGCCTGATTCAAATCAAGGACGTAAACCAGTTAGCGCCGGCAAACAAAGTAAAAGAATTATGCAGATCCAGCAGGGGTACTGATTAAGTACAACCTTACCGTTCAAGTGGCAGTAGTCAGTCACAGGTCTGTAATCGCGCCCCTGGTCTTTACGTAGCAAAAATATTGGAGAAGCGTAAGCCAAAGCAGAGGACCTAATAATTCCTTGTTAGAGTTTGAGAGATCTTAGCCCTGAGTATCTTCACCTTCGGGGATGAGAGGCGATATGGAGATTGCCTAACTGGAATATCATCGGAGAGACATATGATATTCGAAACGCTAGTGACACCGAGGTTATCACTAAGGAGTTGGGGAAAATCGCGCAACAGCTGGCGCAGCTGAGAGGCCTGATTGGGCAAGAGATGGGCCAAATCAAATTCATTAGCTGCAAACTTCACGGCGAAGGCCCTGGCAATCTGCCGCACCCTAGATTTAGCGCTTTCGCAAAGACCAAACTTCTCGCTAGGAGAAAACTTAAAGGAATAGGTGTGTCCGGAATAACCCAAGATCAACCCGGTTTTATGGATGAAATCACACCCCAGTATTAGATTAACAGGCAGTTCTTTAGCCAAGGCTAAAGATATAGGCCAGGAAAAATCGGTGACGGATATACTCCCCCGGATCCATCCCTCCAGAGGTAACGCCTGGCCATTGGCCACGCAACATCTCTGCTCTGGCGAAGGGACCGAACGAAGTTTCGTAAGATGCCCAAATTCCAAAAACCACGCAAAACTTGATAATGAAAAGCAACTACCACAATCGAAGAGAGCACAAACGGGCTCACCAGTTACCCGAGAACAAACATAAGGTCAAAGGGGTGATGAGGAAGCGACAACCCGGGTACACCAAGGCCTGAAGGTTCGAACCCGAGTTCGAGGGCGAACCTGGCGTCATCTACTTGCTCTAGGAGCATGAGGCTGAACACGAGAGCGTAGCAAATGAGTTGTACTGCCGCATCTGAAACACTTGGGTCCCTTTGGGTAACTTAAATGGATGCAGATAATCCGGAATCGGCACCTACGTCGCCCTCGTTGTTCTCCTGACGTACGCGGCTCTCACGGGGTGATGCAGATGCTGCTATAACCGCATCACAGAGCTCTCCCCATGTTTCAGGCTGTTTATGGACAGCAAAATGCGACGTATCTGCCTTAAGAACGAGAGAGACTAATTATTGTTCAGGTAAATCAATCAATAGGCTCCTCACCCTGCTGCACTTCCCAAATATAACGACACTCGAGTTGTTTCCGAAGCCCGGTGGTTAACCTTTGGCTAATTACGAGCTACCTTATTTGCTGCAAGGAAAGTTCTTCCCTCACGGCACGTGAGAGGAGATTCTGCGACTCGCCTCTAGCTAGCAGGTACAACAATGACAAAATTACTTGGTGCGGAACGCGAGAGGCGGCCGCGTGTTGCTCTAGACGGACCAGCAACCACAACAAATTCTCCACGCGATCAAGTCGCTCTACAACCAATTCAGTAATATACCGAAAGAAATAGGCCAGATGATTAGGCAACTTGGCGAACACAGTACATAACTTAACAGAAAATGGAACAGTGCCATCGCCGGGCTGACTCTCGTGCTCTCACTGATAGCACACCATCTCCAAACTTCCTCTCATCCAACTCCAAACACGTAAAGTGTAATACGCTTACCTGGTTCCCCGAGTCAAGGGTCAAATTTTCTTGTGATGATCCCCAAATGTAACATACTGACATCGGCTACCCGATTAGTTAAATGCATCAACTGTGCCCGCACCCGATCCAGCTGAATGTCACTAGCTTGGGTTCCCTCTAGGAGACAAATAGCGTCCTCAAGGCCTTTAACAGCCTCATACAGAAATTTAATCGCCGCTCCTGTCTCACCGACCACCGCCGACGTGACAACCGGCTGCAGCACGGCAGCCCGCAAATGGACCACCAATTCCGGAATACTTCCCTCAATCTGTTGGCGCCTTATTGCCAACTCATAGACAAGGTGGTCTTTCCTGAGCAGACCGATCCCCGGACACACTCTGACTGCCATTTTAACACGCGCGTGAAACAAGTCACACAGGGAGCAGTACGGTACCACCAAATACAAACAGAAACAAAGAGTGAAACTGACAGCACCTAGAATGGCAAGTACAAGCGTAACCACGCTCTGCTATTAGTGAAACGCCCTGCTGAACCCGCAGGACAGGACAAGTAGTAGGAACTGAGGAAGGGGGCCAGAATGAGCGGCTGTCAGTTACACTCAAAACATAACACTTTATTTAGCTGTCCAAACATTGCAGAGCAACTTCGACTATCGACAGGAAACGACTTTAATTCTGAAACAGCTGAAGGCCCACAAATTAATTACAACTCCTATAAATATTTGAGACAGAAGGCTCTAGGCTTTAACCTTAAATAATATTTAAAGCCAAGTGATGTAAGACATGACTAGTCCCATAGATTGAGTGTTTTTAAAAGCAGCTGAAGGGCGACAAATTTAAAACGTAAGTACGATAACCTGCAATAGGCTGAAGGCTCAAGCTTTATGACCAATAAGAAATCTTTCTCCAAAATATCCGAAGGCCTTTACTTTAAAAAAATGAACTGTAACCAATTTTTCAAGGCAGAAGGCCCAATGTTTTTAACCTAAAATAGTATTAAACCCCAAGTGACGTAAGGCTTGATAATAAGAATCCAATATTTTTAAGTGGCTGAGGACCCATGCTATTAAAAATCAATACAACTACAATAAAACTTAAACGGGCAGAAAGCCTACAGCTCTATCTTCCAAAAATTAATACTTGATAAGTAGGATCCTTAAAATCAAAGTGGATGAAGGCCGCTGCTTTAAAACAACACAACAAATTTTCAACAGGCAGAAGGCCCAAGGTTTATCTTCAGACAGTGTAAGACTTGCCCAATATAGAAAAACATTTAAAACAGATGACGGCCTTTGATTTTAGAAACAATTACAAGCATACAAATACCAATCATCAGCTATGACCCATTTAAAATACGCAATTAAAAGCCAACAAGTAAGACAATATAGGCATCAGTTCTCAGAAGTTTCCAGGGGGGCTAGGTCCCCCCTTGAAATCTTACCGTTCGCTTAGGTGAGACAAGAAGTCGTCCCAACTATACTTCATCCGCCGACAACAGCGAAGAGACAGTCAGAGACCCACCGACAAGACGTATTGCTAACCACTGACTAGTATAAGAGAATTCCAGAGCCAAAACGTTACAGACATAGCCGCCCACAACAAAAATACATTAAGCTGTCAATAACTACACACCATGTTGGACAACAACAACAACAGGTGAGGGAAGCTCACTACCTAAATTTACGTCAGCGACCAAGGCAGGTAACCGGAACGCTAAAGGCCACAAGGCAGAAAATTCTGCTGGTGCACTTTAATTTCAAATCGACGAATATAGTTAATTCCACCACACGGAAGCTAAACCTTCACCAACTCTAGCACTCGCTGCTGCTCCCAGGAATACCGCCAACAATGAACCACCAAGCGAGGGGACAAGGTGAACAGACGTGGCTTCCGTAACTAAATCACCGCTGAACTGCATGTCCTGGGTCGGTGAGCCACGAACCTCGTAGCACTCGGAACAGCCCCCACATGCTGCGACACTGCATAGAAACCACCAGCGGGCCCGGCCAACTGCGCCGTCCAGAGACTTGCTTGCTGATCCGCTCCAACCGACTGACTGGATGCACGCGGCCAAGCCGGAACTATAAACACCAGACCAAAGATGGTATACGGTGCAAATATCGATACACAACGCTGTTGCCACGCTTAAAAAGAGGAAGAACCAAGGCATAAGCGCAATAACCTCGGGAAATCAAACGAAGAGTAACATCCAAGTTTTAAAACAACGCATAAACCTGGACCAGCATGGCTCATCCTCATTTAGCTTTTCTAGGTGTTCATCTTATATCATGCTTTCAAGACGCTGTCCATTCCGTTCAGCTGTCTTCCACGTCCTTGGCTGTCTATCAGAATTACAATTTTGTTAGCAAACTTCCAAGTATTTATTTCTTCTCCATGGATTTTAATTCCTACTACAATTTTTTTGTTTGTTGCTTTACTGCTTGTACAATATACTGATGGAATAACATTGGGGATAGGCTACAACCCTGTCTCACTCCGTTCTCAACCACTGGTTCACTTTCGTGCCCCTTGACTTGTGACTGCCATCTGGTTTCTGTACGAATTGTAAATAGGCTTCCGCTCCCTGTAGTTGACCCCTGCCGCCTTCAGAATTTAAAAGAGGGTACTCCTGTTAACATTGTCGAAAGCTTTCTCTAAGTATACAAATGCTAGAAACATTGGTTTGTCTTTCCTTACCTTCTAAGACAAGTCGTTGGGTCTGTATTGCCTCACGTGTTCCAACAGTTCTACGGAACCCAAGCTGATCTTCCCCGATGTCGGCTTCTACCAATTTCAGCATTCATCTGTAATTAATGTGCGTTAGTATTTTGCAACCAGGACGTATTAAACTGGTCGATCGATAATTTTCACTCCTGTGAACATCATCTTTCTTTGGGATTGGATTTATATTCTTCTATAAGTCTGACGGTATTTCGTCTGTCTCATACATCTTGCTTAAGAGATGGTAGAGTTTTGTCATTGGTAGTTCAGTAAAGCCTATGAGTAGTTGTAATGGAATGTTGTCTACTCCCGAGGCCTTGTTTCGTCTGAAGTCTTTCAGTGCGGTGACATATTCTTTATGCAATACCATAGCTCCTATTTTATCATCTACGTTTCCTTCCATTTCTTTAACATTTTCCTCAAGTACATCACCCTTGAACAGACCCTCTGTATACTACTTCCACATTTCTGCTTTCCCTTCTTTGCTCAGGACTGTATTCATACAGGTGATTCTCTTTTCCTTTTAACTTTCGTGTAGGCAGTATCTCTATCTTACCTTAGTGATACATGCTTCTGCATCCTTACATTTGTCCTCTAGCCATCCCTGCCTAGGCAATTCTCACATCCTGTAGATTTCATTTTTCAGACGTTTGTGTTGCCTTCCGCCTGCTTCATTAACCGCATATTTATATTTTCTACTTTCATGATTGAAATTCAATCTCTATTCTACCAGCCAGCTTCCTCTTTCGTTCCTTACCCGCAGTCCGCATTCACCTGCTGCTTTTCGTTGCCTTTCCTTCCCTACTATCGAATTCCAGTCCCCTATGACTACCTCCTGAGTAGTAAGCAGCCGGAGATGCGAATAGGGGATTATTTTATCTCTGAAATATTTTACCCAAGGGGACGCCATCATCATTCAACCATACAGTAAAGCTGCATGGTCTGGGAAAAATTACAGCTGTAGTTTCCCCTTGCTTTCAGCCATTCTCAGTCCCAGCACAGCAGGTCCGTTTTGGTTGATGTTGCAAGTGCAGATCAGTCAATCATCGTGACTTGGCCGTGAAACTTCTGAAATGGCTGCTGCCCCTCTTCAGGAACCACACATCTGTCTGACCTCTCAACAGATACCCCTCCGTTGTGGTTGCACCTGCGGTACGGCTATCTGACGCTCCCAAGCCTCCCCACCAACGGCAAGGTCCATGGTTCATGGGGGGCAGCTGTCGTTTATCGTCTATAGAAAGTCATCATACGATGAAAACAAATTGCCAAACGATTTGGATAAGATTTCTCAACGGTGCGAAAATTAGCAACTGGCCTTAAATAAAGAGAAGTGTGAGCTCATCCATATGAATGCCAAAAGGAATCTGTTAAACGTAGGTTATACGATAAATTAATCAAATCTAAAGGCTGTAAATTCAACTAAATATCTAAGAATTACAATTATTAACAACTTAAATTGGAGGGAACACATAGAAAATGTCTTGGGGATAAGGCTAACCAAAGACGGCGTTTTATTGGCAAGACACTTAGAAAATCTAAAAGATGTACTAAGGAGACTGCCTACACTTCGCTTGTCCGTCCTCTTTTACAATACTGCTGCGCAGTGTGGAAGCCTTACCAGATGGGATTGACGGAGTACATCGAAAAAGCTCAAAGGGGGGCAGCACGTTTTGTATTATCGCGATATGTGGGAGAGAGTGTCACTTAAATTATACAACATAATTAAAATAAAGGCGTTTTTTGTTGCAACGGTACCTTATCATGTAATTGAAACACCAGTTTCCTCCTCCGAATGCGGAAGTATGTTGTTACCGACCTACATAGAAAGAAGCGACCGTGATAATACAATAAGTAAAATGAGAGATCTCACGGAAATAAACAGGTGTTCGTTTTTTACGTGCGCTGTTTGTGATTGGAATAATAGCGGATTAGTGCAGATGCTTCAGTGAACCGTCCACCAGGCACTTAACTGTGATTTGCAGAGCATCGATGTAGATGTAGATCTTCAGTGAAAGTGAATAAGAAGTGCGGGATCTGCCGAATGGAGAGAACAGTCAAATGAGTAGAGATATGGTGTGAGTGATCTAAAGGCGTTTCCCGGTTAGACTCGCTACTGCGCCAGATGTTAACTCAGTTTGTGCGAATAATACATCTGATATTGAAGCAGCTGCATGCGATATTGGTACTTCTTAATAATGTCAGGCTCATTTGAGAAGAGATTTGAAAATGTATTTAGGAAATCAGGTAGTTCAGCCTTTTGTTCTGTTACATGCTCGGATTCTCACATTTTAGTTTGAATGCATTATAAAATCCCCATGTCATCTTCCATATTCTTACACTCTAGTGCGTAATGAGCACAGTACTGCCCACCACTAGAGTACAGCGAGTTAATTTTTGTCGTTTTGAGACTGAGCTTCACTTTCTCACAGTATCAGCCATGATGCGCTTTTTTCCTTAATAAACATAAAACTAATTTCCTAGCACCTGCTAGTAAATGACATGCTCCGTTCGGAAGGTCGACCTTTGCATTCACTCCTATCAGAAATTCCAAGCCTAACAGACAAATTCCTTACTGTGAGAAACGTTGAGTCTGCATATAAAAACTTGGCCGGTAGATGTACAATCGGCAGGGAACTTACGGGGAGATTGGACGTGGGGCGAGTCACGGGCACTCGCTGTAGGGGAACTTTTGAGCGTTGGAGGGATAATGCTGTTCTAAACTGAAGCGTACGGGGAAAAATTTTTGTTAAGCAGTAAGTGGAGCCCATACCCGTATTGTGACCATCCGAAAAGTTATGTCACCTCTGCTTTCGTTGGTATCTAAAATGAATTGCGCTGAATTGGTTTTCGCCTGGCTTATTAACCATTGGTGAATTTTAGTTAAACCTGCACATTCAACTTTTTGCCATGTTGAAATTTGCTTTTATTGTCAAAACACAACCGAGTTTACAGTTTCATCTCACTAACATGTTGTGCAGACGCATTTGCGACGCAATTCTGAAACTGTGGTTTATGAAGTTTGTTAAATAAAGAACTGAGGAACAGTAAAGTCAGTAGCTTATGAAAAAGCACACAATCGGTACAAAAATAAACATGTAATATCTTCACTTATATTGCTTCAAAACCTATAGCATTTCTCGTTTCACCAGCTATCGATGGACCTTAAAAATTACGTCTGTAGTTGGCGGAATCACTCGGTAAATGATTAAGTTCTGCGAAATAACTAACCATTTCGATATCACGAAGCGTCAAGGAAATATGAGGAATGTTGTGGATATTACACTCTGGCTTTACTGCTGGCGGGTCACAGATGAGTGTGCTATGTCACATCAACTTTTTCGAGAACAATGACAGATGGAGACCATCTCGTAAGTCTAAAGAAGAATTCAATATGTTAGCTACATTTAATATAGCGAAATATATAGTGTAATAAGTACCAAACGTAAAATCATAGTGACCCCTGTTTTTCATTGCAACTTTTTCGAAATTCGCGCTGTGTCTTCCAACAAATATCACCATAACTATGACCATTAACGAAATGATGTGCACATTATCATGAAGCTGACATATAAAGCTGTAAGTAACGCAAGAATGATTTTTTGTACCGAATCGTGTGTGTAAAATCGTTTTAGAAAGATTGCGTCTTGCTCCTCGATTTTGTTACCGCCGACGGAGAGAGGCAAACATTGTCGGCACCCCCTCCTGAACAAACGAACGAACTCGCCTATCGCTTTTGTGGCATTGGCCATCGTATTCTGTGCTGACTGCTACTGTCCGACTTCACATTTCATTTCACAGTCGCCTAACTAATTGCCCCTTGGCGCCAATAGCACGAGACTATACAGTTCGGGAGTGGTATTTTTGGCATGCGAGTTTCACTGATTTCACTTTTAAAACAATTCCCGTCAAGGACGTTAATATCTGCACCTCTGCCCGAAGACTATCGTGGGTATGCTTCCCACTACAGCATCCACTGCTGCCTGAACTAGTTGTTCTTTAAGTTGCATGCGCGATTTAAAACTCCGCAGGTTTCCTCTCGAATGTCTGAATCCCCACTGTATCGTAGGCTCGTAGTTATATATTCTGGGTGATCACAAATTTTTAAATTCAGATAAATATGTCAGTGCGAAATAAATAGTGTCTGCTGTGTAACAGCTATGCTTATCAGCATATTTGTACAACTTCCTTCGCTAACAACAACATCAATAACAACAACAACAACAACAATAATAATAATGGTAACGACACTGCTAGCCACATGGAAAATGATTTAAATCCAAATAGAGGTGTTTTGCCGATATGCTTCCTGCAACCACTCTAGAAGGACAGCAAAGACAGAGGATGAGATGGTCAGATGAAGTTAACCGACACCTCATGTTCTGTTATTACCAAGCAACAAACTTAGGAACCAACACAACTGGTTACAGATCACAAGTATACACAACATTTATTACCAGATACCCAGAATTAAAATTTTTAACAGAACAACGACTAGCTGATCAAATCCGTGTAATAATAAAAAATAACAGGGTACCCCCTGTCAGAATTCGAAAACATCAAACAACAAGTACAACAACTACTGGAAAAAAATAAAGTGCAATCAGAAGAAGAAGAAAATACAGTAATGGACTCAACATCCCAGAGCAAACAAACAAAGAACAACACGCATCAATTAAACAGTCAGAGGAAAACGAAATCTTAAGACAACCAGAACAAGCACAAATAGAACACGAAGTGACGCACATGTTAGATATAGAAGAAAAATTTCACCCGACATATATAGAATACAAAGACACTGGTTTATATAGGAGTACTCACGACACTAAATATACACACTAGGCAGAAATCAGAACCAACCAACACACGCAAGAAACCCACAAAACCAGCATGGCAACACAGGCTAAAGATCAGAATAGAAAAACTGAGAAAAGACATCGGACAGCTAACTCAATTTATAAGAAATGAAATATCAGACAAAAGACGAATAAGGTTAGGTAAAATCTCACAACAAGAAGCGATAGAGCAGTTAGATGAAAAGAAGCAGAAATTACAAGCATTGGCCAAACGACTTAGGAGATACAAAAAAGTGAAAATAGAAGGAAACAAAGCCAAACATTCAACACAAACCAAAAGAAATTTTACCAGGCAATAGATAACACACACCTTAAAATAGACAATCCGCCAAACGTAACAGACATGGAACACTTCTGGAGCAACATATGGTCAAACCTGGTACAAAATAACAGGCATGCATGGTGGATACAAGCACAAACAGACACATACAAGATGATACCACAAATGCCTGAAGTGATAATTTTGCAACCTCAAGTCAGCCGAGCAATTAATTCTACGCACAATTGGAAAGCCCCTGGGAAAGATAAAATAGCAAACTTTTGGCTAAAGAAGTTCACCTCAACAAATTCACATCTAACTAAATTATTTAACAATTACACTGCAGACCCAGACACATTCCCTGATACACTTACACATGGAATAACTTATCTGAAACCTAAAGTTCAAGCAGACACAGCAAACCCAGCAAAATATTGCCCCATAACATGCCTACCAACAATATACAAAATATTAACTTCAGTCATTACACAGAAATTAATGACACGTACAACACAGAACAAAATTATAAATGTAGATCAAAAACGCTGTTCCAAAGGAGCACGAGGATGTAAAGAGCAACTGATAACAGATACAGAGGTGTCATATCAAGCTAAAACTAAACAAAAGTCTCTACACTACGCATACATTGATTACCATAAAGTTTTTGATAGTGTACCCCACTCATGGTTACTACAAATATTGGAAATATACAAAGTAGATCCTAAATTGATACAGTTCCTAAACATAGTAATGAAAAATTGGAAAACCACACTTAATATCCAAACAAATTCAAATAATATCACAGCACAGCCAAAACAGATTAAGTGTTGAATATACTAAATAGACTCATTAAGTCCTTTCTGGTTCTGCCTTGCTCTGAACCCACTATCCAACATGCTAAATAATACAAATTATGGATACAATATTACTGGAACATACCCACACAAAATCACACATTTGCTATACGTGGATGATCTAAAACTACTGGCAGCAACAAATCAACACCACAACCAATTACTAAAGATAACAGAAGTATTCAGCAACGATATAAATATTGCTTTTGGAACAGATAAATGTAAGAAAAATAGCATAGTCAATGGAAAACACACTAAACAAGAAGATTGGTTGGTTGGTTTGTGGGATTAAAGGGACCAGACTGCAACGGTCATCGGTCCCTTTGTCCAAAAAATTAAAACCACCCAAAGAGAATAAAAAACGAACAGCAGGAAAGACGTGAGACGACACAGGACAAGAAATACGCCGACAGAGATCAGACAAAACAAATTAAAATCACACAGGGAGTGACGGTGGTTGGCCGACCATATAGAAAAAAAAGGAAAAGCCAACCACCGATAACACATTAAAAACTCAGTTTAAAATCGGAGGCCAAAAGCCAGAATCAACACTAAAAAACAGAAACACTCAGATTAAATGATAAAAAAACCCCTGCCCGAATAAAACGTAAAACTAAGCCAGCCATAGCAGGGTCATCAGTTAAAAGGGCAGGGAGCGTGTCAGGCAGTGCGAACGTCTGCCTGAGCACAGCTAAGAGCGGACACTCCAAGGAAATGTGGACCACAGATAAAATGGAGCCGCAGCGACATACAGGTGGGTCCTCACGGCGCAATAAGTGGCCGTGGGTCATCCGTGTGTGCCCAGTGCGCAGTCGGCATAGGACGACAGACTCCTTGCGAGAGACGCGCAAGGAGGAGTGCCACACAGTCGTCGTCTCGTTGACGGCACGGAGCTTGTTACGGGTGGTCAGACCGCGCCATTCAGCGTCCCAGAGCGAGATAACTTTGCGGCGTAAGACCGCCCTCGAATCAGCCTCCGGAAGGCCAATGTCTAGAGTGGGTTCACTGGTGGCCTGTTTGGCCAGGCGGTCAACACGTTCATTGCCCGGGATACCGACATGACCGGGGGTCCACACAAAGACCACAGAGCGGCCGCAACGGGCAAGAGTATGCAGGGACTCATGGATAGCCATCACCAGACGAGAACGAGGGAAACACTGGTCGAGAGCTCGTAAACCGCTAAGGGAATCGCTACAGATCACGAAGGACTCACCTGAGCAGGAGCGGATATACTCTAGGGCACGAAAGATGGCAACCAGCTCAGCAGTGTAAACGCTGCAGCCATCCTGCAAGGAACGTTGTTCGGAATGGTCCCCTAGAGTTAGCGCATACCCGACACGACCAGCAATCATCGAACCGTCAGTGTAAACAATGCCAGAGCCCTGATACGTGGCCAGGATGGAATAAAAGCGGCGGCGGAAAGCCTCTGGAGGGGCGGAGTCCTTCGGGCCCAGTGCCAAGTCGAGCCGAAGGCAAGGGCGAGGAACATACCATGGGGGTGTACGCAAAGTGGCCCGGAAAGGAGGTGGAACAGTGAAAACCCTAAGCCCGGAGAGAAGCTCTTTGTCGCGGACCGCGATCGTACAACCAGACCGGGGCCGACGTTCTGGCAGATGGACGACCGATTGCGGGAACAGGAGACGATAGTTTGGATGCCCGGGCAAGCTAAAAACATGGGCAGCATAAGCGGCAAGCAAACGTTGGCGCGGTAACCGCAGGGGAGGGACACCTGCCTCCACTAGTACGCTGTCCACAGGGCTGGTGCTGAAGGCACCAGTGCCAAGTCGTATCCCGCTGTGTAGTATTGGGTCCAGTACCCGCAACGCAGATGGGGAAGCGGAGCCATAAGCCAGGCTCCCATAATCCAGACGGGACTGGATTAACGCCTGGTAGAGCCGTAACAAGGTAGATCGGTCGGCGCCCCAGCTGGTGTGGCTCCAGCATCGCAGAGCATTGAGATGCCGCCAACACGCCTGTTTAAGCTGCCGAATATGAGGCAGCCAAGTTAACCGGGCATCAAAAAGTACACCCAAAACCTGTGGGTCTCCACCACAGCAAGAAGTTCGCCGTCAAGATAAAGCCGTGGCGCAGGATGGACCATTCGGCTCCGACAGAAATGTATAACGCGGGTCTTGGCAGCCGAAAACTGAAAACCACGCGCTACAGCCCAAGACTGCGCCTTGCGGATTGCGCCCTGTAGCTGACGTTCAGCAGCTGCAATGCCAATAGAGCTATAGTAAAGGCAGAAGTCGTCAGAATACAGGGAAGCGGAGACAGAATTGCCCACGGCCGCAGCGAGCCCGTTAATGGCTATTAAAAACAGGCAGACACTTAAAACAGAACCCTGTGGCACACCGTTCTCCTGGACGTGGGAGGAACTATATGAGACCGCAACTTGCACGCGGAAGGTAAGACACGACAGAAAATTGCGGATAAAAAGCGGCAGAGGACCCCAAAGACCCCATCCATCAAGCGTAGAAAGGATGTGATGACGCCATGTTGTATCGTACGCCTTCCGCATGTCGAAAAAGGCAGCGACCAGGTGCTGACGGCGGGCAAAGGCAGTACGGATGGATGACTCCAGGCTCAACAGATTGTCGGTGGCGGAGCGGCCTTTACAGAACCCATCCTGAGACGGAACCAGAAGGCTCCCAGCCTCCAGTACCCAATTCAAGCGCCGGCTCACCATCTGTTCAAGCAACTTGCAAAGAACGTTGGTGAGGCTAATGGGACGGTAGCTGTCCACCTCCAGAGGGTTCTTTCCAGGTTTCAAAACGGGGATGACAATGCTTTCCCGCCCAGAGACGGTTGTAATGGTCGAGGAGGCGTCGCTTGCAGCCCACTGAAAGGTGTTTCAGCATCTGACAGTGAATGCCATCTGGCCCAGGAGTGATATCAGGGCAAGCGGCTAGGGCACTGCGAAATTCCCACTTACTGAATGGAGCATTGTAAGATTCTGGGTGGTGGGTGCGAAACGAAAGGCTCCGACGTTCCATCCGCTCTTTAATGGAGCGGAAGGCCAGTGTGTAATTGGAAGAAGCGGAACTAAGAGCAAAATGCTCTGCCAAGCTGTTGGCAATTTCGTCGGAGTCTGTACGAACTGCTCCATTCCGTGAGAGCACAGGGACGCTGACAGGGGTCCGATAGCCATAGAGGCGTCGAATCTTGGCCCAGACCTGCGATGGAGACACACGGAGGCCAATGGTGGACACATACCGCTCCCAGCATTCCTGCTTGCTTTGGCGGATAAGGCGGCGGGCCCGCGCACGCAGCCGTTTGAAGGTGATGAGGTGTTCAATGCAGGGATGTCGCTTGTGGCGCTGTAGCGCCCGCCGGCGATCTTTAATCGCTGCAGCGATCTCAGGCGACCACCAAGGCACAGTCCGCCGCCGAGGGGACCCAGAAGAACTGGGAATGGCAGATTCTGCGGCAATAACGATGCTGGTGATGACTGAGTGAACCACCGCATAAATGTCGTCACTAGAGAGAGGCTCAATAGCGGCAATGGAGGAGAACAAGTCACAGTCAGCCTTATTCATAGCCCATCTGCTAGGGCGCCCAGAAGAGTGACGCTGTGGTAGTGATAGAAAGATCGGAAAGTGGTCACTACCACACAGGTCGTCATGCACACTCCATGGGACAGACGGTAAGAGGCTAGGGCTACAGATTGAAAGGTCAATGGTGGAGTATGTGCCATGCGCCACACTGAAGTGTGTGAAGGCACCATCATTTAAAATCGAGAGATCGAGCTGCGACAATAAATGCTCACGGTGGCGCCTCGACCTGTTTCCACTGACCCACCCCACAGAGGGTTATGGGCGTTGAAGTCGCCCAATAGCAAGAAAGGTGGCGGCAATTGGGCTATCAGCACAGCCAGGACATACTGTGAGACATCACCATCCGGTGGAAGGTAAAGACTGCAGGCGGTAACAGCCTGTGGCGTCCACACCCGAACAGCGACAGCCTCTAAAGGTGTTTGGAGAGGGACAGACTCGCTGTGCAGAGCGTGAAGGACATAGAGGCAGACGCCACCCGACACCCTTTCATATGCTGCCCGATTCTTATAATAACCCCAATAGCCACAGAGGGCGGGGGTTCGCATCGCTAGAAACCAAGTTTCCTGAAGAGCAATGCAGAAGAAAGGGTGAAGGCTGATAAGTTGGCGGAGCTCAGCTAGAGGGTGGAAGAAACCGCTGCAGTTCCACTGGAGGATGGTATTGTCCATGGTGGAGAAAGGCGTGACGGGACTGGGAAGGCAGATTACGCTGCTGGGTCAACTGCTGCCTCCAATGGAGCACCCGTGCAAGTGCTATCCATTGCGTCTGAGGGACCGGCGAGATCGAGGTCCTCAGCAGACGCAAGGATCTCCACCTCATCCTCAGACTCAGAGCTTTTAGGTAGCGGTGGAGTAGGTGCCACCGCAGGTGGCTTGGTGTTACGGGTCTTCAAAGTCGTTTTCTCTCGCTGTTCCTTTGGTTGCCGTTGTTGAGAGGGCTTATTGGAGTCAGTCTCCGGGACCGAAGAGGATCGCGAAGCCCGTCGACCAGCGTCCTGTGGCTTCTTCAGCCACTGGTTGGTGTCTGCTGTGCCGCTGGTAGGAACCTGGGAAGGGAGTGTCCCAAGTAATCCCTTCCGAGCGAGAGAAGCCGAAGATGACTTACGCTTGTCTGGCTTAGAAGTGGGGACTGGTGTTCCCAGTGGTTTAGTGGGTGCTGCTCCCGAGGTAGATGGTGTGGGAGCAACAGCGAAAGAAGGGGCCCCCATCGTCAAGGGGGCAGGTGAGGTCCTCTGACTCTGAGAGCTGACAGTATGTCTTGCAGCTGAAGGAGCTGGAGCAGGAGTGACAGTGGAGGCATAAGATGGCATCATGCGCACGGGATGTAGCCGTTCAAATTTCCGCTTAGCCTCAGTGTAGGTTAGTCGGACCAGGGTCTTATATCCATGATTTTGCGTTCTTTCTGTAAGATACTGCAGTCCGGCGAGCAAGGGGAATGAGGCTCTCCACAGTCGACACAGATGGGAGGCAGAGCACATGGAGTATTGGGATGAGATGGGCGTCCACAATCTCGACATGTGAGGCTAGAAGTACAGCGAGAGGACATGTGACCAAACTTCCAGCACTTAAAGCACCGCATCAGGGGAGGGATATAGGGTTTGACGTCACATCGGTAGACCATCACCTTGACCTTCTCTGGTGATGTATCACCTTCGAAGGGCAAGATGAAGGCACCGGTAGCTACCTGATTGTCCCTCAGATACTGATGATCGCGCCAGACGAAATGTACACCTCGGCGCTCTAAATTGGTGCGCAGCTTGTCATCAGACTGCGGAAGTAGGTCCCGATGGAAAATAATACCCTGGACCATATTTAAACTCTTATGTGGGGTGATGGTAACGTTAACATCCCCCAACTTGTCACAAGCAAGTAACCTGCGTGACTGGGCAGAGGATGCCGTTTTAATCAAAACTGACCCAGAGCGCATTTTGGACAAGCCCTCCACCTCCCCAAACCTGTCCTCTGAATGCTCTACAAAGAATTGAGGCTTCACGGATAGAAACGAGTCACCATCAGCTCTGGTACAGACGAGATACCTGGGCAAATACACGTCACTCATTCATTGCCTATTGTTCCTCCCATGGTGTGGACAGGGATGGGAACGATTTGGTGTCATAAACGTTAGCTTTAAAATGAGCCCTCGAACGCTTAGAGACTGCTGGTGGCTGGCCGCCAGCGGGAGATGATGTACCACGCTTCATTGCGGGTCATCCGCCCTGATGCCACCTACTCTGACCAAGGGCCCTCCCCACGGGTGCCACCCAGCCGCAGAAATAGCCACCTGGCAGGATGGCCATTGCCGGGAGTCCTGATGCCCCAGGGAGATGGGCATCTACTACTTGACATACGTGGGGAGTTAACGGCGCAGGCATCAGTAGAGCGATCCCTGTGTTGTTAGGGGGCTGCAACCAACAGGGTACATGGCGGCCCCAAAACAACGGACTGGCTACCGCGCTGGAACTTAGGTGCAAAAATGTCCAAGGTCGTCGTCGCAGTTAAAAGCAACACTGCATAGTGCAGCGTGGCAATCGCATCCAGGGAGGTATCCTCGCCCAAGAGATGGAAAACGAGCGGGACACCATTGCAACGACGAAAAAGCCAGCTAAAGGTAACAATGCACGACGGATACAGTGCGCCATGTAAGGCGCCCTTCCCCAATTGGCTCGCTCTTCGGAATAATTTAGAAAGATGGAGGTCAAACCCGAGAGGGGATCATCACGGAAGGCCAAAACATTTGAGACTCCTTTTAGTCGCCTCTTACGACAGGCAGGAATACCGCGGGCCTATTCTAAGCCCCGAACCAGCAGGGGGGTAAACAAGAAGATTACATATTGGATAACCACAGCGACAGCATAGAAGCGATGGAAAAAACAGATGCCTATAAATATCTAGGACACAGACAAAAAATAGGAATAGATAATACAAATATTAAAGAAGAACTAAAAGTAAAATACAGACGAAGACTAACAAAAATACTGAAAACAGACTTGACAGCAAGAAACAAGACAAAAGCTATGAATACTTATGCTATACCAATATTGACCTACTCATTTGGAGTAGTGAAATGGAGTAACACAGACCTAGAAGCGCTCAATACACTTACACGATCACAATGCCACAAACATAGAATACATTACATACATTCAGCAACAGAAAGATTCACATTAAGCAGAAAGGAAGGAGGAAGGGGATTTATCGACATAAAAAACCTACATTATGGACAGGTAGATAATTTAAGAAAATTTTTTATAGAATGAGCAGAAACTAGCAAAATACACAAAGCAATCACTCATATAAATACATCAGGTACACCATTGCAATTTCATAACAACTTCTACAACCCTTTAGATCACATAACATCAATAGATACGAATAAAGTAAATTGGAAAACGAAAACACTACATGGCAAGCACCCGTATCATATAACACAACCACACATCGATCAAGATGCATCCAACACATGGCTAAGAAAAGGCAATATATACAGTGAGAAGGAAGGATTCATGATTGCAAAACAGGATCAAAGAATAAACACCAGATATTACAGCAAGAATATTATTAAAGATCCCAATACCACAACAGATAAATGCAGACTTTGCAAACAACAAATAGAAACAGTATATCACATCACAAGCGGATGTAAAATACTAGCAAATACAGAATACACCAGAAGACATGACAATGTAGCAAAAATAGTACATCAACAACTTGCCATACAACATAAACTAATAAAACAACACGTTCCCACATACAAGTATGCACCACAAAATGTACTGGAGAATGATGAATACAAATTATACTGAAACAGAACCATTATAACAGGTAAAACAACACCACATGACAAACCTGACATCATACTCACCAATAAAAAGAAGAAATTAACGCAACTAATCGAAATATCCATACCCAATACAACAAATATACAAAAGAAAACAGGAGAAAAAATTGAAAAATACATCCAACTGGCTGAGGAAGTCAAGGACATGTGGCATCAGAATAAAGTTGACATTATACCAATTATACTATCAACTACAGGAGTCATACCACACAATATGCACCAGTGCATCAACGAAATACAGCTACATCCAAACGTATATATAGAATTACAGAAATCTGTAATTATTGATACATGTTCAGTTACTCGAAAGTTCCTCAATGCAATGTAGCATATACTGCACAGTTAAAAGGAAGTCACACTTGATCAAGGTGAGCGTCACTTTCCATTTTTAAACAGACATAACGTCAGAGGTAGGAAAGAAATAATTATAATAATTATTTCAATGGAAAAATGCATTGGGTTAACACCAGCAGTATGGTAACCAGCTTAGATTCCAGCACTGTTCTCGTGGGAGAAAAGCTCCAGATGTTTCCGTGCAATACGAACAATGGTATGCTCCAAACTATGGGAATAGTCCCCTGCCTTTTACTAACAATCAACTTCAAAATCATGAACTTGAAAATGCTCGCATCTATCTATTATTCCCGAGCAAACCAGCCAACACACACAATTTTGGCTGAAATTCCGGGAAATAGCCCGCAATTTAGGTGGAATACGGAAGCAAACTTCAAATGATTCAAATGGCTCTGAGCACTATGGGACTTAACTTCTGAGGTCATCAGTTCCCTAAAACTCAGAACTACTTAATCCTAACTAACCCAAGGACATCACACACATCCATGGCCGAGGCAGGATTCGAACCTGCGACCGTAGTGGTCGCGCAGTTCCAGACTGTAGCGCCTACAACCGCTCGGCCATAACGAGCTTACAGCCCGGTACTTCAAAAGATAATTGTGAGCGAAATTCAACCTAATGAGCATGCGGAAAACTACAAGCTGCTTCTTTTTCTTGTATCCTTGGGGAAGCTGCGGAACATGCTGGGGGCGATTTCATTAGAGGACTAATCAATCTTATATAATATGACAAAGACTGTAACTTACGGGATGATTTGTTGCAAGAGAATGACGTTTTGAATGGTGACGATTTACTGTTAAATCAGGTTCAGGTATCCACTATTATTCACATTCAAGGTGTACCACTTGTCGCTATAATAGATACTGGTGCCGAAATCAATGTTTTATCTTTATGTGTATATAAGAAAGTGTGTTCCGTAGCAAAAGTTCTGTGATTGCCAGTACAAGGGTGTACTGTATCCGGAGCTGTAGGCTCCTCAGTTCAAAAAGTGACACTACAAATTTAATGTACCAGTGAGATTTGCATCAGACACCGTACCATGTACTTTTCTAGTTGTTAAAAAATCTGTCAGTACGTTGCCTCCTAGGAACGGAGTTTCTACGTAAGAATCGTGTCGTCATAGATGTACATGCACTCTCAGATGCAGTGATAACCGTATAGAGAATCGGCTTAGGAGGACCAAAGTTGTCCAGCCGAGAACATAAAGCTCCGCAAGCTCACATCTCGGCAACAATATTTCAGTTATTTAGACGAGTCAGGAGACGCAGACGAAGACTGACTTATTACCGACACATGAAAAATTACTGACGAAGGCTAATGAATCTGACGGATTAGGTGACCCACAAAGCAACGAACTATTCGACCTGTTACAATTTATCAAAGTGTTTTCTACGAAACAGGGAATCACAGCCAACTATGTATCCGACATGAAGGTTAAGCCCCACAGCACCCACTGTAAAACCACCTATGCAGTTCCGCAATCCCGCAAGGAACTAGTACGACAGGAAACCCGTAAAATGTTAAACATGAAAAAAAATTGAGCCCTCTAACTCTCCATATTCGAGCCCATTATTGTCTATATGTAAACAGGACGGAGGTGTTAGGCTTGTTCTAGACTCTAGGAACATCAACAAAATTATTGTACTTGTGTGTACCCGACCGGAAGCATTAGAGGAGCTACTACAAAGGTCTTTTGGTATTACATTTCTCACCTCCATCGACCTAAGAAGTAGCTATTGCCAGGTGAAGTTGTCCCCGTCTACAAGAAAGTACACGGCCTTTATCTTTGCGGGTCGGTCATATCATTTTTGTGTCGTATCCTTTGACTTGAATATTAGTTCAGATGTCCTTATTGCCGCTCCTGACCATGTCTTAGGTCATGATTTACTACACAATATAACTGTTTATGTTGATGATCTCTTAGTAGCCTTGACTTCATGGGAGGAACATCTTGACTTGATTTGGAAAATCTTCGTGAGGTTTGCAAACTTTGGCTTTACTGCCAATTTACAGAAATCAAAGTTTGTAAAAAAAGAAGTAAAATTACTTGGTCATATCATCTGTTCTGAGAGAATTTCTTCCGATCCTAACCAACTGTCTGCTGTAAGGAACTACCCTGCATCCTGCACCAAAAGACAATTAAAAGGTTTCCTAGGGTTTGCGTCTTTCTCTCGTCGCTTTATACCAAAGCAATCCATGAAGAATCCACTATTGCACAATCTTTTAAAGAAAAGCGTTCATTGGGTATGGACCTCTGAATGTCAGAAAGCCTCTGACAAAAATCAAACAAGCTCTTCTGAATAGCAATATCCTCAGTCATCCGAATATGTAGTCAGAATTCTGCGTTTCTTGTGACACCTCATTTCAAGGCTTGGGCGCTTGTTTATTCCAGCTAAATAAAACGGGAGATAAAGAGGTGATTAGGATAATTAGTTTTGCCTGTCGTGTGCTGACGGAGTGCGAGAGGTCGTACTGTGTTACGGAGTTAGAAGGATTGGCAGTTGTATGGGCGTTCCGCCGTTTCATTTATTACATTTATGGTCATCCGATCAAAGTGTATTCCCACGATCAAGCTCTTAGTTTTCTCCTTTCGTGTAAGCTCTATCATCCGAGACATACTCGCTGGTGCCTATTTCTACAGAAGTACAATTTTGAAATTGTTTACGTGAAAGGAAAGATCATCATCGTTGCAGATGCATTGTCACGCATGCCGGAGCCTACGGGACTTGAACAGGTTTCCAATCACAAGATACTCCTTATGAAAGATCCCTTGAGTCGTAGTTATTTTCTACGTCTTTGTCAACAGATGGATACTTTGCAAGAAAGCGACCGTAAATGGAAGAGAGTCAAACAGCTTCTACAAGACAACCCTAATCTTCGTTTGTTGAAATTTTATAAATCACACTATCGTGTTTTATTTAATCGTACATCTATGTTGACGGAGAAATGGTGTGTTTGTATTCCAGGGGAGTACGTTGCATATCTCATGTACACTCACCTATCCTCCAGACATTATTGCCCTGAGAAGTGTAAAAGAAAGGTTTCTGCCTATTGCTACGTACCCAATCTGCATAAGAGAATTCATAAACTACTAAGCACTTGTTTAATCTGTCAGAAGGTAAAGCCCTTCAATCTTTCGAATGTCATACCTTTGAATCCTATCTACAATGAGCGTCCTAACCAAATAGTCAGTCTTGACTTTGCAAGTGCACTTCCGAGAGGAAGAGGAGGTGCTAATTACCTTGCTGTTTTGCCACACCTCTTCACTAAGCACGTGCGTTTATACGCGATGAAGTCTTCCAGTGCAAAATCTTTAACAAGACGAATAGGAAAGGATTATTTTTCTCGTTTTGGTAAGCCGGAAACCATGTTGTCTAATAATGCTTTAAACTTCGTTGGAAAAGAGTGGAGGCAGTTTCTTGCCAGTTATGGTGTTAGACAGATTCTAATTTCGAGATTTAGACCCCAAAGTAACCCGACAAATTGAGTCTTCAAAGCATTTAATGGTTTTATTCGCACCTATGCACCGAACTAGCAAACACAGTGGGTCGATTTTGTTACTCCATTTGAACAGATTGTAAATAACGTTCCACACACTTCGACTGGTTTCACACCTTCAGAACTGATCTCCGGGCAAAAGGGAAAGCAATGAAAGGACTGACCCTGTCGCCAAGATAGAAGGTCCAGAAGTCAACCTAGATAATAATTTAAGGCAAGTCCTGGTATCTCTCACAACTCACGCTAATTTAAGAAAAGAGACATTTAACAAGCATGTTAATCAAGTTCTGTCGCATAGCTTGAACGAGCGTGTTCTTCTGAGGACACACTTCAAACCATCTCTCATCTTACGTAAAAATCCTAAGTGACAACACCCATACGAAGGACCGTTTGTTATAGTCAGGAAGGCATGTATTGGTTGTTACGTGTTGGCAGATTCAGCTAGTGGACGAGTAAATAAACTTTACCACCATATAGACCTAAAGAATTACCATGAAAAACATTTAAAAAAACACGGTGTTAAGCTTCAACTTGAAACAAGAGTGATTCGTTTAGAAAGTGAGTCAACAGCATGTACATGTATTCTGCGGGTGACGTATTAAATTGAGTGAAGTCAATGAAAAGTAATAATGGAGCTTAAAGGATATGAAGTGATTGAAGAAGGTACGCTACGTATTTGGAAAATAAGATTTGCCTCAGTTTTAAGGTAGTTTTAAGTTTCTTGAGCCATAGAGGGCTGCAGTCGTCGAATTGAGTAGCGATGTACCGAAGTGCCACCAGCTGCTTTAGTTTTAAATTAGGGCAAATCTCCTTTTTACCAATTAGTAAATGTTTTCTTTAAATTCCTCATTCAGACCAGAATGTCCGTATATGTGAAGTAATAACCTAAGTTAAGCATTCGAAGGATTGATATTTTAAGCCGCTAGAACCATGTACGATACAAACTGATACAAACTGATACAATGTAATCTCTATATTGCACAGAGTATAAGCAGCATCATATAGTTAATGTACAAAGAAATGAGTAATGGTACTCAAAACTGGAGAGTAACTTTATTTATTACTATGAGTCAACCAGGTCAATAAATATGCATTTATAATGATAATTAGGCCCTGTATTGGAGAAACTTAGAGAAACTATTCCTATGCCACGAGTGTCATACAGAATCCTTAGATACTAAGATTCCTAGTTGAGGACTGAGATAATCTGTGCTGAGCAGCGCCTCCAGGGAACCATCTACAAGGTGCAGTTATGGGCTCTAGCTCACGGATTCCAGTTTTCAGCCGCAAAGTCCTGTGTCATGCACTTCTGTCGGCCTCGTACCGTTCATTCGGAACCCGCACTTTACCTTAATGACGATGTACTAACTGTAGTGGAGACACGTCGATTCCTAGGACTGGTTTCCAACGCTCGATTGACTTGGATTCCTCATCTTCGCCAGCTTAAGCAGAAGTGCTGACAGCACCTCAATGCCCTCCATTGCTCGAGCAACACCAATTGGGGTGCAGATCGCTGCAGCTCTACAGAGCCCTTGTCCAATCGAAAACTGACTATGGGAGTGTGGTTTATGGTTCGGCAGCGCCTTTTGCATTGCGTTTACTCGACCCTGTGCACCACTGTGGGGTTCGATTAGCGACAGGAGAGTGTAGGATGAGTCCAGTGGCCAGTGTACTGGTGGAGGCTGGTGTCCCTCCTCTACAGATCAGACATGCGGAACTGCCGGCACACATTCATAGGTCCCCTGAGCATCCGAATTACCGTCTCCTTTTCCCGCCCGCGGCAGTCCATCTCCCGCATCGGCGGCACAGATCGGGGCTATCTATTGTAGATCGCGTGCAGTCCCTCCTCTCTGAACTGGAGTTCTTCCCTTTACCACCTCTACTTGCGGTCCGTTCATGTACGCCTCTATGGTTTACGCCTCGGCCGCAGCTTCGTCTGGACCTTTTGCATGGCCCTAAAGACTCTGTTAACCCCGCCGCTCTCCGCTGTCACTTCATCTAGATTCTTGCCGTGTTCCAGGGCTCTGAAGTGGTTTACACCTACAGTTCAATGGCCGATGGTCACTTAGGCTTCGCATATGTTCATGGATGACATGTTGAGCAGCTCTACTTGCAGTTGCTGCAGTGTTTTCACACGAAGAGCTGGCGGCCTTATCTCGTGCTCTTGAGCAC
Source organism: Schistocerca americana (assembly GCF_021461395.2). NCBI lineage: Eukaryota > Metazoa > Arthropoda > Insecta > Orthoptera > Acrididae > Schistocerca > Schistocerca americana. The sequence continues at coordinate 655,879 of NW_025725123.1, read as the reverse complement.
ATCCACTCATGGCCTGGCGAGTCATTTCTCCTGTGTACTGACTCATTGTGCAGTCAACAAGCTATGACTAGTGATACCCTCGCCACCCTCTGGTGTCGTCCATTCGGGAGTTCACCTGTGTCTTGGAACAGTCCCACCATTCCGTGTGGACCCCAGGACACATCGGAATCCCCGGCAACGAACTTTCCGGCAACGAACTTTCCGGCAGGCGACATGGAAACCGCTTCTGAAGATCGGCATCTCTGAAGCTGACCAGCGTTCTTCCTTACACCGCAGGGTTTTCGGGCTTTACGAGACGCAATGGCATAACAGCATGCACAACAAACTGCGTGTCATTAAGGAGACTACGAACGTGTGGAAGTCTTCCATGCAGGCTTCGTGCAGGGAATTAGTAGTCTTCTGCCGGCTCGGCATTGGCCATACGTGGCTAACGCATGGTTACCTACTCTGTCGTGAGGACCCACCTGTGTCGCTGTGGCTCCCAAATCACAGTCGTCCACCTCTTGCTGGACTGCCCACTTTCTGCCGCCTTGCGGTAAACTTTTAACTTTCCCAGCACCCTGCCATCGGTGTTGGGCGACAATGCCCCCACAGCAGCTTTAGTTTTACGTTTTATCCATAAGAGTGGGTTTTATACTTCTATATAGGTTTTAGCGCATGTCCTTTGTCGCTCAGTGTCCTCCACACTACGGCTTTTAGGGTGGAGGTTTTAATGTGTTACAGAGTGGCTAGCTTTCCTTTTTATTCTCGTGATTAGCCAGCCACTACAATCTGCTTTCATGTTGTACTCCCTTCTATTTCTAGAGTCTCTCTTGTTTTCTTGTCCTCTTTTCTTCCTTTTAGTATTCGTTGCCTTCCCTTTGTTCTTGTCGCTTTTCCTTTCTTTCAGTTTTGTATTGTAAGTTTCGTCCGTTTTATTCTCACCCTTGCGGCATTGTTTTATTAGGAACAAGGGACCGATGACCTCGTACTTTCGGCCCTTCCCCGCCTTTAAACCAACCAACCAACCAACCAACCAATCACTCTCATACTGCCTCCTGGCAGGCCTTTATATACTACTGGCCATTAAAATTGCTACACCGCAAAGATGACGTGCTACAGACGCGAAATTTAACCGACAGGAAGAAGATGCTGTGATATGCAAATGATGAGTTTATCAGAGCATTCACACAAGGCTGGCGCCGGTGGCGACACCTACAACGTGCTGACATGAGGAAAGTTTCCAACCGATTTCTCATACACAAACAGCAGCTGACCAGCGTTGCCTTGTGAAACGACGTTGTGATGCCTCGTGCAAGGATTGTAGCCTATCGCGATTGCGGTTTATCGTATCGCGACATTGCTGCTCCCGTTGGTCGAGATCCAGTCACTGTTAGCAGAATATGGAATCGGTGGGTTCAGGAGAGCAATACGGAACGCCGGGCCCGATCCCAACGGCCTCGTATCACTAGCAGTCGAGATGACAGGCCTCTTATCTGCATGGCAATAACGGATCGTGGAGACACGTCTCGATTCCTGAGTCAACAGATGGGGACGTTTGCAAGACAACAGCCATCTGCACGAACAGTTCGACGTCGTTTGCAGCAGCGTGGACCATCAGCTCGGAGACCTTGGCTATGGTTACCCTTGACGCTGCATCACAGACAGGAGGGCCTGCGATAGTGTACTCTACGACGAACCTGGCTGCACGAATGGCAAAACGTCATTTTTTCGGATGAATCCAGTTTCTATTTACAGCATCATGATGGTCGCATCCGTGTTTGGCGACATCGCGGTGAACGCTCATTGAAAAGGTGTATTCATCATCGCCATACTGGCGTATCGCCCGGCGTGATGTTATGGGGTGCCATTGGTTACACGTCTTGGTCACCTCTTGTTCGCATTGACAGCACTTTGAACAGTGGATGTTACATTTCAGATGTCTTACGTCCCGTGGCTCTGCCCTTTATTTGATTCCTGCGAAACACTACATTTCAGCAGGATAATGCACGACCGCATGCTGCAGGTCGTGTACGAGCCTTTCTGGATACAGAAAATGTTTTACTGCTACCCTGGCCAACACATTCTCCAGATCTCTCACCAATTGAAAATGTCTGGTCAATGGTGGCCGAGTAACTGGTTCGTCACAGTATGCCAGTCACTACTCTTGATGTACTGTGGTATCGTGTTAAAGCTGCGTGGGCAGCTGTACTTGTACACGTCATCCAAGTTCTGTTTGACTCAATGCCCAGGCGTATCAAGATCGTTATTATGGTCAGAGGTGGTTGTTCTGTGTACTGATTTCTCAGGATCCATGCACCCAAACTGCGTGAAATTGGAATCACATGTCAGTTCTAGTATAATATACACTCCTGGAAATGGAAAAAGAACACATTGACACCGGTGTGTCAGACCCACCATACTTGCTCCGGACACTGCGAGAGGGCTGTACAAGCAATGATCACACGCACGGCACAGCGGACACACCAGGAACCGCGGTGTTGGCCGTCGAATGGCGCTAGCTGCGCAGCATTTGTGCACCGCCGCCGTCAGTGTCAGCCAGTTTGCCGTGGCATACGGAGCTCCATCGCAGTCTAACACTGGTAGCATGCCGCGACAGCGTGGACGTGAACCGTATGTGCAGTTGACGGACTTTGAGCGAGGGCGTATAGTGGGCATGCGGGAGGCAGGGTGGACGTACCGCCGAATTGCTCAACACGTGGGGCGTGAGGTCTCCACAGTACATCGATGTTGTCGCCAGTGGTCGGCGGAAGGTGCACGTGCCCGTCGACCTGGGACCGGACCGCAGCGACGCACGGATGCACGCCAAGACCGTAGGATCCTACACGGTGCCGTAGGGGACCGCACCGCCACTTCCTAGCAAATTAGGGACACTGTTGCTCCTGGGGTATCGGCGAGGACCATTCGCAACCGTCTCCATGAAGCTGGGCTACGGTCCCGCACACCGTTAGGCCGTCTTCCGCTCACGCCCCAAAATCGTGCAGCCCGCCTCCAGTGGTGTCGCGACAGGCGTGAATGGAGGGACGAATGGAGACGTGTCGTCTTCAGCGATGAGAGTCGCTTCTGCCTTGGTGCCAATGATGGTCGTATGCGTGTTTGGCGCCGTGCAGGTGAGCGCCACAATCAGGACTGCATACGACCGAGGCACACAGGGTCAACACCCGGCATCATGGTGTGGGGAGCGATCTCCTACACTGGCCGTACACCACTGGTGATCGTCGAGGGGACACTGAATAGTGCACGGTACATCCAAACCGTCATCGAACCCATCGTTCTACCATTCCTAGACCGGCAAGGGAACTTGCTGTTCCAACAGGACAATGCACGTCCGCATGTATCCCGTGCCACCCAACGTGCTCTAGAAGGTGTAAGTCAACTACCCTGGCCAGCAAGATCTCCGGATCTGTCCCCCATTGAGCATGTTTGGGACTGGATGAAGCGTCGTCTCACGCGGTCTGCACGTCCAGCACGAACGCTGGTCCAACTGCGGCGCCAGGTGGAAATGGCATGGCAAGCCGTTCCACAGGACTACATCCAGCATCTCTACGATCGTCTCCATGGGAGAATAGCAGCCTGCATTGCTGCGAAAGGTGGATATACACTGTACTAGTGCCGACATTGTGCATGCTCTGTTGCCTGCGTCTATGTGCCTGTGGTTCTGTCAGTGTGATCATGTGATGTATCTGACCCCAGGAATGTGTCAATAAAGTTTCCCCTTCCTGGGACAATGAATTCACGGTGTTCTTATTTCAATTTCCAGGAGTGTATTTGTCTAATGAGTACCCATTTATCATCTGCATTTCTTCTTGGTGTAGCAATTTTAATGGCGAATGGTGTGTGTGTGTGTGTGTATATATATATATATTATTCTTAGTGTACTAGGTAAATTAGGCCGATTGCCAATGAAGAATTAGGATTAAGGATATTTTTTTCTCTGCATGTTGTATTAGATAGGAGAATATTATTGGTATACTTAATGAGTGTTCATGCCCTGAGCTGCGTCAATTTTTTTCGAATAATGATGGAATATTGATGTTTAATAAGTGTTCATACCATGAGCTGCACTCCAATAATGAGGATTACATTGATTTTTCTTAGTGATATTCTCTGATTATGTATATTTTGTGTATGTTGTGTCCTTTCTAGGAAAATCTGTCTTACCTTGTGCCACATAATTGGAGGTGGTTGTGGGAGACTGTCGCAGAAGCTTTACACCTAAAAACATTTTTTTCACTATTACTTAAGAGACTGCTTATGATACTGCCTTCTCAAGTTAGTGTGCATGACTACCTTTTTTCTGTTTCCAAGTTAATAATCACATTTACAGGTTCCACTATTTCTGCAGTCACCCTCATCTTCGCATTTTTATCTCAGAATTTCCTGTGATATGTTAAATTTCCCTAGTCACTAAGGTATATTGGTCTTAGTATTTCTTTCTTTATGGTTGCATATATTATAATTACATTTTTCTTTGCTTTGTGCACAGCAGTTCTTGACTCAAGGTGAATGACGATTGATTGTTAATCATTTTCTTTACAGATAAAAGTGCAATGTCTTTATCGATCATTACCATATCCTTTACTGTGGACATTTGTATTGTTAGATATATATGTCATTTGATAGTTTTATGAATCCCCGAGGGTGCTACAGAACCTATAACTCGTGTGTCTTTACTCTATGATTACATTTGTCTAATATCTCCTGGTACAGGCTCAAAGGAGCCATAGTTTTAAATAATATTGCTATTTATGCACTGTTTCTTCTGCTGAGTTAACTTTGATGTTTATGCTATGTAAAACTAGGCCACCTTGAGCCAGAAAGACGTTTGCTGTCACATTAGCAATTAAGATCAGCATTTATTTCAAGTAAAACCAGGCCACTGTAAGCCTCAAAGAACATTTTTGTTATTTTTAGTTCTTAAGGTCAGCAATTATTTCTTCTTAAAGCTTGGCCTCTTTGAGCCACAAAAATAATGTAACATTTTATAGCTATTAAGACCAGCATTTACGTGTGCAGGAAGGCTACTTTGGAGCCTATGATATTTTCTCCACAGTTGTTTTAGTTATTAAAATGTGCATGTATTCCACATAGGCCACCTGGAGCCATTCTATTCTTGATTTTACTGTTAGGTTTTCTTAAGTAATATCACAATATTGCGTAAACCAGTCCACTGAGAGCCAGCATTCTTACTTTCATGACATTTTATGAGTTGGTGGAAGCATTTATGTCAAATGCCCAGTGAGAGCCAAGAACCTTAAATTTTCACTACAATATTAGGTAGCTATGTATTCGCGCATACTACACAATGGCCACTTGTTGCTATCGCATGACCTTCCATTAATATGTATACTTTATATAATGGTCACATGCAGCCATGCCATGAGTATTTCCTACTAGCTTCTTAAATATTTTGTCAGGATGTTTACTATATAAAATGAGCTTGTAGCCATCTCACTATTTTTCTAATATATTTAACCACTGCTACAGACATTATGGTAGGTATATAGGCCACTGTAGGTCATTATGAAGGATTATCCATTACCAATAATATTGTCTTGCCTTGTTTGCTTAAATCTTTGTTTTGTTTATTTTCTTACAGGCAGACTGTTGCCACACTTCTCATATTGTATAGAATTGACATGTCTTCATGTAGAACACTATAGCTTAGTCCAGTTCATGGTTTTATAGGATATTGCATCATTACTGTTCACTGTTCCAACATTTATTAGAAGCTGCCATGTTGAAACACGCAGTGTAGGCTGATTTGGAACTTACAGAGACATTTTGTTACATTTATTAGGATATGTTCAGCTACCTTACCTGTCTTGCTGCTTTCCACCTTCCATCATCCAATTTTCTCCCTCTGCTTATGGCATTGGTGATATTGGATATCAGTATTAATACATCAGTGAGGCTATGCACAATATGGATCGTTGAATAATCTTCAATTTCAAAAGTAATGATGATAATTATCATCACAATAATAATGTACTGAGAACAACCTACTTTGGGTGTTACCAATATGGTGTCAGGTTCCCAATGTAGCTTTATACTGGGGTGAGACTATAGTGACTTAGTCAGCTGTTCTTGTACACTGGATCAACGTGCTGTGGCTAATGCTCAGATATGAGACTGCAAAGAAATGGACTTTATAATGCAGCCACGTCTACATGGTTTTAAGCTTCAGCCATGCACCAACCTTCCCTTAACTATTTTCCCATTATATTCTTGACAACTAGGGATATACTTTACTCTTAGGTTCAATTTTATACATCTTCTAGCAACGTGATTTTAGAAAATTTTGTGTAAGACAATACACAAGTTTAAATTATTGCTTATGCACCAGAGCACCAGCTTGCTCAAGAGCTCAATGATTTGTACTCTCTTTAGGATTATATTGAAATGATTATGTAATACCTACTATTCATATTGTAAATTCTCATGTAAAAAAAAAATTGCTCTGCATTTGGTGTCCATTGCACATCCAAACCGTATGGCAAATTCAACAAACCCTGCTGGAGGATTATGTGAGGGATCCACTTGTACATGGACCCCGATTTTGTAATATATTTCATGAAATTGTTATCACATGTAGAACAGATTGTATCTTTGACACACCACTGAATCAAAGATGTTGCCTGAGTGGCAGAATCGATCGTAAATAGGGTGGAGCGCAGTAGCAGCTGCCATTGCACCCTGTTAAAGATAGGATGTAAGACTTAAAGCTAGTGGCTAGCTGTGAGAGTTTAGCCGTTGGCCTATGGACGCAGCATAGCACAGTTTTGTAAGGTAATTAAATTATGAATATTTAGTGTTAAGTATGCAGCAATGCAAAGAGGATTTTGCTGATTTCACAGTACTGACCCTTCAGTGTAGGAAGCAAGTATTTACCATCGTGTTTAATGTATAGGTTGATGAGGTATACCCAGTTTGTAATATATTGTGTGTTTTGTAATCGTGATACAGACAAGTTAAATTTTGGAGTCTATTTTTTTACACGATGTTACACTTTTGTCGTGTAACAATCCGACTGTTTAATTACGTCGGTAAGTGAGAATTGTAGACGAACTGAAAAGTTCACTGATTTTGGAGTTAACGTAAAATGTTTAACATCAAATTTTGTAAATGAGAAACTTTATTTTCAATACAAGTTTGAAATTGAACCATTCAGTCTCAGCATATCCCCTTATCAGTACCACATCCTCTTCCATGTCATGTTTATTTAAATCCAATGAATATTTTTTAAAAGAAATGACTTTTTAATTAGTCAGAAAACTATTAATGTGTTAGAATCAGAGAAGTATTAGTAACAGCTTCAGTGCGAGCAGCATTGCACATCACTGAGCCAATATCCAAAATTATCACAAAACAGTTGCGAGGTTATTCATTTATCAACTAATCTACTGACAATTTAGTATGAAGCTATTTGTACAGCCAGCATTGCACTTCGCTGATCCAAGATTGAATACTTTGTATCGTTACTGTGGAGAGAACAGAATACCAAGATTACAGCTGTTGTGACTCAAGATATAAGGAAACTGTATATTGTTTATTTGCATAGGGAATTTTATCAGTTTATTGCACAGGGCCATATAACTCATCGATAATGTGACATAGTAAGTTTCAGGGGGATTAATTTCATTATAGGCATTACATGCTGCTTATCCAGATTAAGATTTATAATTTTTCTCTAGATTAGAGTAAAACTGATTAATCATGCCATTTGCTCGACAACACATCACACAGTAAGTTTGGATGACACAAATCTATTATTAAAGAACGTTACACTATTAAATATATTTTTCCAAGAACGTTACACTTAGATACTTTTAAATAACGTTACAACAAGTTTTGTTACGAAAATAAATCTTGGCAACAACGCACCGATATTCATTTGTACATTATTGTAAACAATGCATAGCAAAGGCATTCACTTCCATTGTTACGACAAATTCGCAGTTTGGAATTGTGTTTTGTGGAAGGAAGACGTCGTGTTATAGTTTGTCATTGATGGTGATACACATTTTGCAAGGGTTTACAGTCTCGATCACGCTTTGAAAGAATTACAGAAGAGTGATAGTGATAATGAATCAATTTTTGAAAACGAGGATGACAGTGCTGCTGATTGAGAAAATGTAATAGAGAAAGATATACAGGTCTGAGATGAAGTAGATATGAGTGACTGTGAACAAGATGATAATGGTATCCAGGTAACAAGTGCAAGTGTGGATAGCTAACATATAACACAGTACCTCCTGATTTGCACAGGCAGGTTGCAAGGAATGTAATACGTGAAACTGCGCATATTCCACGTCACCTTAGACCACAATTACAGACAACGGCTGATGGTTTCAGACATTTTACCACCAGTCACATGCAGAGAGTAATAGTAACGCGTACAAATAATCATGCTAAAGATAGTAAAGTTCTATACCCAAATCCTGAACGCTGTATTGAACTTGTTTCTGTAGAGCTGCATGCATTGTTTGTTCTACTAACAGCTGGCTTCAATAAGGCACGTGGGAAGCCTTTGAGTGAATTTTGGTCGGAAGAGTATGGCTTAACTATTTTTAGAGCCACCATGAGCTTTTCAAGATTTCGTGATATTTTGATGTGCCTCCAGTTCGATGATAAACTTATAAGGGAAGAAAGAGAAGCTGCTTCTGGATCAAAAGCTGAACCTAAAAGGTTCGCGTTTGAAATGTTCGTTGATCTATGCATTTCGTCTTATGTTCCTCGTCCTTGTATTACAGTTGATGATCATCTGTGTACTTTCAGGGGATGGTGTCCATCCAAGGTGTACGTTGCTTCGAAACCTGGAAAACATGAGATAAAAGTGTGGGCTGCTGTAGATTGTGAGACCAATTATGGCATAAATGCAGTAGTGTATGTTGGGAAATCTGCTAAAGGAAGGGAAATAAATCAAGAGAAACGAGTGGTACGTGATATAGTTGATGGCCTAAGGGAGGTTGAAGGAACATTGCCACTGATATCTTTTTTACAAGTATTGATTTGGGAGAAGACTTTCTTGCTAATAAATTGACACTCGTGGAAACTCTTTGGGTCGATCGAAAAGAAATGTGGCCATCAAAACATAGGCGTCCATTATCGACTATTTTTAGGTATGCGCAGAATACTGTTTTAGCTTCAGATGTTCCTACATAAAATAAATCAGCCAAACACTTGATATAATCGAGTAAGAGTACATAGAACCTGCAATAATAATGTTGGACAACTTATCAAAGTCAGGTGTTGATTCAATTGATAAGATAGCTGGACATCATTCAGTGAAATGTGGAACAAGAAGGTGGTCACTTACTGTATTTTTGATAGACTAGATTTAGCTTGTCGCAATGTATTCAAATGTATTGTTTTCTGTATTGTAAATTTTTACAGGATATGAGAAGTAAAAATGTAAAAGAAGGATTCCTCTCAGAAGTAGGAACAGAGCTAGTCAAACGTAGCATAGAATGACGAATCCTGTCATGCCAGTGCAGAACACAACGCATTCGCTCAACATTAATATATTCAGGCTTCAAGGATCTTCTGAAGGAAAAAAAATACGATAACCAGGAAGCTGATGTTCGAAATATGAAAAGAAAACGGTGTGATTCTTGCCCAAGGTCAAAGGACATGAAAGTGAATCGAAAATGTGATGAGCGTTAAAAGTTAATCTGTAAAGAGTATGCTACGAAAAGTGTGTTATGTAATGATTGTACATCATATGACACGGAGAGCGAGTGTATTTCTCACAAAATTCCATGTAAATCGTATTACACATAATATTCATAAATTACAGTATCATTACATAGTGACTGGGTTAGGAGTATTTTATGTTAAAATAGTTTTTGGAACCAATCAAACAAAATATAACGTCTTCGTATTACAAACAAATGCAGTAAATAATTAAAACTTAATTGTAACTTGATTATATTAAGAAACTATGGAGTTGTAATATCAAATCGTGCACATGTTTGCCAATAAACTATAATTACTTTTGTGGATATGTTTCACATTTTATCACCATAAAGTTACCTGAATCACTTTGGTGTTAAAAACACCCCAGGCTTACGTGTTTTTCCAGCGCTAACACCATGCTAGGGCCAACATGGGTCTCTAGAAAGCACTGATGGTGGAGAGCACGGTTCAGATTCTAGTGGTGACTGTAGTGCCTATTGATAGATTGGGCTTCACAAGGCATGTCCTGTAGGTATGGGAATCGGAGGCTGGCAAAGCTTACAGGTGACAGTGTACTGGGTGGCGGCCGGAGCACTTGTGAGAAAAGTCGTGCAGTAGTTTGTGTTAAAGCTGCACCTGCTGTAGACTGAAGTTGAATGATAGCTATCCCTACTCAAAGGAAGTCTCTCTAACAAAGAAACTACTTTCGAAGGAGGTCAGTTATCCAAGTAGTGAAGGAATTAGCATAAGAGGTATTAGAGATAAAGATTGTACGGCTTATGCATGTAGACTCTGAAATTATTGGTACATCAGAGCACCACTTAAATAGTGTGACAATTCAGAGGCTTCTTTTACCAGGATCCATATTAGTTTGCTGTTTTTCAAGGATTTCTTTGTGGAGTGGGGCTGTAATCATGTACCTAAAAAAACTGTAGTCTATTTGAGTCCACAGATGTACCGAAACACTACATTGAACAGGTATTTGAATGTTGTGCCCGATTAGTTGAATTCAGTGAAACTAAACGTTTAATTATAGTTATTTATAGGTCCACTAACTCTGACTTCACAGTATTTCTGCGCAAGCTACAGATGTTCCATGGTGCACGTTATAGGAAGAACCAAAAATTAGTTTGTGTGGTCACTTCAGTATTAATCTTGCATGTGATTGTCCAAGAAGAATGTTATTGCAAGATCTCCTACATTCATATGATCTGACACAAACTATTTCTTCCAACCACGGAGCAGGTGAACAGTAGCACAATCATAGGTAACATTTTTATTGATTCTTCATTACTAGATGGGCATTCTATAAGAAAAAAGGGTGAATGGCCTTTCAGACTATTACGCACGAATTTTTGTACTCCGACAAATGTTAGATTAGTTTTTCTGTGTAGTTTGTAATTACATACAACGTGTAGTAGAAAGTCTTTTCAATCTCATTAAGAAACAAGAGTTGCAAGACAGATACAATGCTTTCCTTAACACATTTTTCATGCTCTTGCAATGTTGCTTTCCATTAGAACGTTCCAAACAGGTTATTAGCACTAAAAGGCAGCCAGGGTGGCTGACTAGTGGGATAAGAATATCATGTACAACAAAGTGGGAATTAAATCAAAATGTAAGAAGCAGTCAGAATAGAGTCCATTACAATCAGTACTGCAGGGTGCTTAAAAATATTGTTAGGAAGGCAAAGATTATGTGGTGGGAAAAAAGAATAGCTAATTCACAGAGAAGAATTAAAACCATATGGTCATCCATGAAGGAAGTGTGTGGTCAGCAGCATAAGGTCGAGGGTATAAAGTTAGTATATAGCAAAAATTCTTCTGTTGCTGATAAGCCAGATATAGGTACAGTAGTTAAGAATCAGTTTCTGAGCATAGCTGGTGAATAAAATAAAAACTTAATTTCCACAGGGAATCATATAAATCTTTTGGAAAATGGCTTTCCGAGACTGATATCTGAAATAATCTTCCATGATACTGACGATTTAGGAGCCTGAGTCAATAATTAAATCACTGAAGCTAAGAACTTTCATGGATATGACAGTATGTAGCAGAATACTAAAGTACTGTGCTGTACATGTTAGCCCTGTACTTTGCCATTTTTGTAATTTTTCTTTGGGAATGGCCAGTTTCCTGGACGATTAAGGTACTCAGTAGTAAAGCCGCCTTATAAAAAGGGCAAATAGATAATGTAGACAATTTTAAAACTGATTCTTTGCCATCAGTGCTTGCTAAAGTTATTGCAAAGGCTGTGTATCTAAAGACGACCATTTCATTTCAGATAATTTGCTGCCAAATGCTCAGTTTGGTGTTAGAAGTGGTTCAACAACTGTGAATGCTATATTCTCTTTCCTCTGTGAGGTACTGGGTGGATTAAACAAAAGGTTTCGAATGCTATGCATATTTTTTTAATTTAACTAAGGTGTTTGATTCTGTTGATCACAAAATAAGGCTGCCAAAGTTGGGCCATTACGGAACATGGGGAGTAGCTCATAAAAGCTTCAGCTCTTACTTTAAGAACATACAGCAATAGGTCATCCTCCACAGCACTGAGAATTGCTGTGATGTGGGGTCACAGTGGACACAAATAAGTGAGGGGTGGATGCCCCAGGGATCAGAGCTTCGGCCATTCATGTTCCTCATTTTATATATGATATGTCTCCAGGTTTTAAATTGTAAGACATTTCCAGGGGCAGATATGGACTCTGACCACAATCTCTTGGTTATGAACTGCAGATTGAAACTGAAGAAACTGCAAAAAGGTGGGAATTTAAGGAGATGGGTCCGGGATAAACTGACTAAACCAGAGGTTGTACACAGTTTCAGGGAGAGCATAAGCGAACAATTCACAGGAATGGGGGTAAGAAATACAGTAGAAGAAGAATGGGTAGCTCTGAGGGATGAAGTAGTGAAGGCAGCTGAGGATAAAGTAGGTAAAAAGACGAGGGCTAATAGAAATCCTTGGGTAACAGAAGAAATATTGAATTTAATTGATGAAAGGAGAAAATATAAAAATGCAGTAAATGAAGCAGGCACAAAGGAATACAAACATCTCAAAAATGAGATCGACAGGAAGTGCAAAATGGCTAAGCAGGGATGACTAGAGGACAAATGTAAGGATGTAGAGGCTTGTCTCACTAGGGGTAAGATAGATACTGCCTACAGGAAAATTAAAGAGACCTTTGGAGAAAGGAGAACCACTTGCATGAATATCAAGAGCTCAGATGGAAACCCAGTTGTAAGCAAAGAAGGGAAGGCAGAAAGGTGGAAGGAGTATATAGAGGGTTTATACAAGGGCGATGTACTTGAGGACAATATTATGGAAATGGAAGAGCATGTAGATGAAGACGAAATGGGAGATATGATACTGCGTGAAGAGTTTGACAGCGCACTGAAAGACCTGAGTCGAAACAAGGCCCCGGGAGTAGACAACATTCCATCAGAACTACTGACGGCCTATGGAGAGCCAGTCCTCACAAAACTCTACCATCTGGTGAGCAAGATGTATGAGACAGGTGAAATACCCTCAGACTTCAGGAAGAATATAATAATTCCAATCCCAAAGAAAGCAGGTGTTGACAGATGTGAAAATTACCGACCTGTCAGTTTAATAAGTCACAGCTGCAAAATACTAACGCGAATTCTATACAGACGAATTGAAAAACTGGTAGAAGCGGACCTCGGGGAAGATCAGTTTGGATTCCGTAGAAATGTTGGAACACGTGAGGCAATACTGACCTTACGACTTATCTTAGAAGAAAGATTAAGAAAAGGCAAACCAACGTTTCTAGCATTTGTAGACTTAGAGAAAGTTTTTGACAATGTTGACTGGAATACTCTCTTTCACATTGTAAAGGTTGCAGGGGTAAAATACAGGGAGCGAAAGGCTATTTACAATTTGTACAGAAACCAGATGGCAGTTACAAGAGTCGAGGGGCATGAAAGGGAAGCAGTGGTTGGGAAGGGAGTGAGACAGGGTTGTAGCCTCTCCCCGATGTTATTCAATCTGTATATTGAGCAAGCAGTAAAGGAAACAAAAGAAAAATTCGGAGTAGGTATTAAAATTCATGGAGAAGAAGTAAAAACTTTGAGGTTCGCCGAAGACACTGTAATGCTGTCAGAGACAGCAAAGGACTTGGAAGAGCAGTTGAACGGAGTGGACAGTGTCTTGAAAGGAGGATATAAGATGAACATCAACAAAAGCAAAACGAAGATAATGGAATGTAGTCAAATTAAATCGGGTGATGCTGAGGGAATTAGATTAGGAAATGAGACACTTAAAGTAGTAAAGGAGTTTTGCTATTTAGGGAGTAAAATAACTGATGATGGTCGAAGTAGAGAGGATATAAAATGTAGACTGGCAATGGCAAGGAAATCGTTTCTGAAGAAGAGAAAATTGTTAACATCGAGTATAGATTTAAGTGTCAGGAAGTCGTTTTTGAAAGTATTTGTATGGAGTGTAGCCATGTATGGAAGTGAAACATGGACAATAAGTAGTTTGGACAAGAAGAGAATAGAAGCTTTCCGAATGTGGTGCTACAGAAGAATGTTGAAAATTAGGTGGGTAGATCATGTAACTAATGAGGAGGTATTGAATAGGATTGGGGAGAAGTTTGTGGCACAACTTGACTAGAAGAAGGGATCGGTTGGTAGGACATGTTTTGAGGTATCAAGGGATCACAAATTTAGCATTGGAGGGCAGCGTGGAGGGTAAAAATCGTAGAGGGAGACCAAGATATCAATACACTAAGCAGATTCAGTAGGATGTAGGTTGCAGTAGGTACTGGGAGATGAAGAAGCTTGCACAGGATAGAGTAGCGTAGAGAGCTGCATCAAACCAGTCTCAGGACTGAAGACCACAACACACATGTCTCGTAACATATTTCTGTTTGTTGGTGACACTACTTGGTAGTAAAGAATGTTTTGCACAACATTGGCACTTCCTCAAATAGTGCAGTTTGAGACGTAAGTTCATGGCTTGTAGAAAGTGAACTAACACTGAATCACGATACGACTCAATTTTTACAGTTTCTAACACACAATTCAGCAAATATCGGAGTCCTAATTGGCAGTGAGACCGAACTGTCCAGATAGGTAGTAAACTGTCGTGCATATTGTTCAAAGATTCAATGCTGGCATTTTTACTATCAGAACAGTATGTGAAGTAAGTGGTAATTTGAAAGTAAATAAAGCACATTACTTTCCACGCCATTCACTTACGTTTTATGGCATTATGTTTTGGGGTTACTTTTCCTGTTCTCAAAGGGTATTTTTGGCTCAGAAATGGGCGGTTCTGGCAATAAGTGGTGTAAGCTCACGAACATCTTGTCGATCCCTTTTCATTATGCTGGATATTCTGACATAGGTCTCTATAAATATATATATGAATTACCGAAACATTATGATCAATGCCCAACGTGACGTTGGATGTCGCATAATGCCAATGAGGGCATGTGAAATGGTAACAAAAGCACCTATGTGGAGCAGACACTAAAGAGAGATCACCCTAGCGAAGGTATGTGAAGCAAATGGGGAAATCCATTGACATAAGTCACTTTGACATAGGTCACATTATCATTACACAGAGGCTGCGGACGTGTGTCTGGAGAATGGCGAAGCTGGTCGAATGTTCAGGTGCTGTGAGTGTGCTCTGCTATGAAATGAAATGGCACCCACCATTACTTCTGGTTGTTGGGCCATATGGCTGGCAACAGTCAGATTGCTATCCCACCACTGTCCATGGCATCTCCAGACATGCCTTCGCTGTTCATTCGGGACTGGAATCTCATTGACTGGAGTAGAATTATCTTCAGTGGGGAGTCCCACTTCGAACTGTCCCGATGGCCAGCGAAGAAACATCTGGAGACACTCTGGAGAGTGGTAGGATATCGACCTGTCTGCCACTCTCCACACAGTCTGACAAAGTGATGGCCTAGGATGACATTTCATTTCATAGCAGGACTCCATTCGTTGTCACCTGCGACACCCTAACAGGACGATGGCACGTCGTCTATATTCTAGCCCCATACTTGTGCCCTTCGTGGCAAGCTATGCTGGACTTACGTTTCAGCAAGATGATGGCCGCCTGCGTGCAGGTAGAGTTTCTGTTACTTGCCTCGTGCTTGCCAAACCCTACCTGGGCCAGCGAGGTCTCAGATCTCTCCCCAGTTTTGAAAGTTTGGAGCATTATGGGTAGGGCCTTCCTAATTGCTCGGCACGCGCCAGCTGGAAAGAATTCGGCTCGACATTCCTGAGGAGGACAACCAAGAACACTGTCCTTCCATTCCAAGCCGAATAACTGCATAACAGCCAGACATGTACTAACGCGTTACTGACTTGCTGAATCTGCGTACCTCTTTCTGTCGAATAAATCAATCATTTTCTCCGAATTTGTAAATATTTGTTTGTCTGTACATTAAGTAACTCTCTAGTCATCACAGAGATCCTCTCTCAACCAATGGGAGTACAATATTGGACGCCCTGTTTTGTTGCCTTTCATGAAGCGCCGCCCCAGGTCTACATTTCAGCAAGATAATGTGCGCCCGCAGTCGGCGACAGTTTCTACTGCCTGTCTTCGTGCTTTCAGAGCCGTACATTGGCCACGAAGGTCGTCAGATGTCTCGTCAGATGAGAACGTTTGTAGCATTACGGGCAGGGCCCTCCAACCAGCTCGGGAATCGGACGATCTAACGTTCCAGTTGGACAGAATTTGACACGATATCCCTCCGGAGGGCATCTAAAAACTGTCAATCAATGTCAAGCCGAATAACAGCATGCATAAGGGTCAAATGTAGATCAAAGCATTACTGACTTTCTCAGTTCGTGAAGCTCTTTCTGTTGATTAAATCATCCAAGTTTTCTGAAACATAACCGTTTGTTTGTCTGCAGCTGTACGTCACATTTGCCGCTTGCCAACCCATTCCGATAACTACTTCGTGCTGCGCCTTTCTTTGTCTTAGAGCATATATTTTGGATCATACTTAGCACCTTTTGGGTGGTAAAGAAATACTTTTCCTGTCGATGCCACAAAGGAAAGTTTTCCCAA
This sequence comes from Schistocerca americana, assembly GCF_021461395.2. Classification (NCBI taxonomy): domain Eukaryota; kingdom Metazoa; phylum Arthropoda; class Insecta; order Orthoptera; family Acrididae; genus Schistocerca; species Schistocerca americana. The sequence continues at coordinate 639,154 of NW_025725123.1, read as the reverse complement.
GTGACAATCACTCGTCTCCGAAACTGGAGAGTTCTGTCGCCATTGGCAGGAGCATAGGCTAGGCATGCTTCTCTGTGGCAGACAGACAATGTCTCTTTGACAAAAGTGTTTCTTCCTCTCAGTTCGACTTTCCTTGGGCGACGAATGACTGCCTGCTGCTAACAGTCGTCGAAGAGCGCTAATAACTGAAACAAAATATCCGCCGATCGTGAGCTGCTGCAGCAGAATGAGGCCGCTTGTTCGCGTTACCACCCTCTTCCTTTCTTCTAATCCGCCTGGCAAACGTCGACTTGCGGGGTCACATAGTCACGGCCGTGTTTAGAGGATGGTGTGGATGGGAAAAACTGGGCGATGGTCCAGGGCCGCAGGTTTAATGGATGCTGCTTTGCAGTATTTCAATATTTTCTATAATCACTGAAGAAACGACCAGAAGTGGAGCTAAGTATCGATCTCCGGCAAAAGGAATAGAAAATAAGCATTGCAGACATTTTCTCGCCTTGACGTTTTTATAAAATCTTTAAAGAATTCAGGTAGACAATAAACGCTCTCTCCAACTGAAATTGTGGAAGACCAGGAAGAAACAATCTCCCAAAGACGAAGACAAAACACTTTCACCACATGGAATTGAAACGACCGCCCATCATTGTCGAGGAACTTTTAAAGGTGCTGATAACTTTCTTTTTTGTTGGAAAACCCTGAAAAATCCGGAATTACATTGTAATGGAAGGGATAAATTAAAGAAAAAGATTTGTTAAAATCAAAACATAAGTTTAGCGATGGCACCACAAGTCGCTGTCCTAGTGGATTTATTCAGAGAACACTCGCAATCAATTGAATTATTGATGGAGATTCTTCAGCGTATTCAGAAAGTCAGGGAACATTATTTCGTGCACCATGTACATCAGACGTGCCAAGCCCTTGTAATAGCTAGGACGGGAAGCATCCGGAAGTAATTGCAACTCGTGAGAACAGTTCAGGAACCCGAGATTGTGTCCTTATTCTCAAAAACAGAAGCTCTTCTCTGGCCAGGACAATTGAAAAATTGTTCACACAACGTGAAATAAAGTGCAATACGGCATTATGTGTTACAAGGCGTTATTACAGTCGTTGAGAAACCTTCTACTCGAATTCTGTCATTGCGTTGTGATGATGAAGAACGTGCAAGTGTTCGTAAGGGCATCTTTTTAATGTGCGTGGAACTTATTGCTGAATTTGGACTATTTCTTGCCAGTCATCTGTCACAAAAGGAGGATACTGGAAAGTAAAAAAGCACCATACTTCACTTTTGCTACATACGAGAAATTAGTCAGAATCATGCGGAAGAGAGTAGTTGAAGATATAGTGACAAATTATTGCAGTTAAATATTATATTGTTATTGTTAAACCCAGTCCTGATATTGCACTCAATGATAAGTTAAGCTGTGGTGCTATGGCAAAAAACTGTGATTAGCACAAGAGCGAATTGTTGAATTTACACCCGATTCAAAACATGGCGGCGAGGACCTGGCTGATGCGGTGCTCCAGTTTCTTGACACGTAAGGAGTGGACATAAGGAACTGTAGAGGAAAACGCACGAAACATGTCAGGTACCCGAGGGGTGTAATTAAAGTGCAGCTGCTCACGGAAGTCCAGGGTAGCTGTAATTATCATATGGCAGTGGAATTTGGTAGACATTGTAATGCGTTAATGAGCATGCTGAACAGTAAGGCCATTTCCCACTGTATGATACACAATTATTGAAGGACATCACAGAAACAGGATCGTCTTAATTGTCTCGGTGGCTTAGCTATCAAATCAGAGTTTACAGTGAAACTCAAGTACGCAAAAATCAAATTTGTTTCCAAATGAGATTAAGGACCAAACGATCAAACCCCTTTTTATTTTAATAACCAGAGTTTTGGGTCCTGATACCTTTCTAAATTTAATGCAACTTATTTGTATTGTTTCTATTTACTGTGACTAAAAGCGCAATTTCAATGTTTACATTTATATACACTGTCTGAAGGTTTATTGATTTCTTTATTTTTATAAAAATCACTCTTTTTAGGTTTGCAATTCAAACGTTAATAAATATATGTATTTCATATCTGTTGTGGGGAAGGGGAGGGGAGGGCAGCAGTGTTATTTTTTCCCAGGGCGTCTCATGAATTCTAAGTACAGACCTGTTACTCCTGTAGTCCTGTTGCAGCACCCTTGCTGCCTCAACCAAATGAGACACTTAGTGTTAACTGAATCCTCCATTATGTCTAATATCCGCTGCGAATACTCTCTCAGCAGGACACACACTTGGTCGACGTTCAGCCGCTCAATAGCACGACTGCAGCGTTAGCGCGGAAACTGGTAACAGCAGCAAGGAATCTCGAACCCATACTCATGTCATTAGAACAACAACACATGCTCTGTAATTTTGCGTGCAAGTGAATGGTCAGCTTTGTGACGCTCTAAATCCCCTTTTCTATTTTTTATAGTTAATGAAATGGAATAAATGTATTCCAAAAGTTAATTCCATACACATACTACATCCTTTTCTTTTAATAATAAATTAGTCACACACTGCAGTTTGTCTGTATGGGCGGCAGGTCACAAGAACTACTGTAAGGAATTTGGTGTGGTTTTCGTTAATAGATTGGTGCACGAGGTAGGTCTGTGTATATGATTTATAAATATTTCTTGGAATGTGGCATATAAATACATATTCATACTATGACTCATAGTATCTCTGTTCCACTTCCTGTGTGGTGGTGATCTGCTCAGAATATCGGCCCACAAACAGATCATACATACGCAGTGGAGAGCAAAGTAAGAACACTATCTAGCAATTGAAAAACGTATTTTAGTTGTTAGTCCAACATTGTATTACGTGATCCATTGTGTGAACTTAAAAAGTGATCTTTGTAAATATATTTATGTGTTTCTAAATATCAAATGTACAGAGTGAAAAATTTTTACTAGGATAAATGCGTCCACATTAAAAAAAACCTACCTGGAGACTGTCTCGATGTTAGAACCTTGCTTTACACATAAATATGTTCACATTCGCGCCATCAAACCCCAGATATAATCTAAAAGTATTATATGTTATGAACAGCATCAACAATTTTTAATCCGTTTCCCTTTAGACTGACACAAAATTGTGTTTTATGCTCCTACCAATTTCCAAGTCTAGGCATGAACTTGGAATATGTTTGAAAGTGAATCGAATGGGTAAGCAAATGGAGGAAGATATTATTAATACAGAAGTGACATACGCCATCCGAAACCACATAATCTGTGACCGCTGACAAGAAATCGTGGTTTTGGTTTCTACTTACTAATAGGGACCCCCCCCCCCCCCCCCCCCTCCTGCATCAGTGTCTGCAGTGGAGTCAGTCTCACCTTCTGAACCCAAGAGATCAGCGTGCGAATCATTCAACATCTTGTTTCACACAGAACAATTGCGACTAATGTAAGGAAGTCGGAGATTCAAATACTGGGCACGAAGTGTTACTTCTTACATCTTACGCAGCATCCTTGCTTTTGCTGTTCACACTTATCAAATCAGTGCCTGCTTCTTACAAAAGATGCCTGATGTAAATATATGACGATCGTCGTGAAGTCTGCACTCTCCGCATTGCATGTCTGGCTGCGAATGCTCTGGCGGATTTGTTCTTGCTATTTATGCGAGAGGTTCTGTTCCATACTCACTACTTTCTGTTGCCTTAAGTATTAGATGCGATAGGTAATTTGCTTCCCGCCATCAAATTCATGGAAATCCATGTGATGTAAATACTTTCTCCATTCAAATGTGTCGCAAATGTATAGTTATTTGCTGGGTTTGAAGGCAAGAACTTATGTCATTACCAGCTTAAAACGGTGGAGGGGAATTAATTGTAAAACAGTTTTAAAAATCCCTCAGCGAGGTTCTCTTCACGTAACAGAATAAAGTGTTGTTACCACTAGCTGTAATGCTCAGAGATAATTGTTTCCCACTCACTTTCCGTTTTGTGCCAGATGCACTAGGTTCACATATGATTGACAGTATGTTGATAGAATCGTTTTTTCTATCGTGTTTTGCTATGTACCAGTTACTTAAACTTTGCAGTTCAGTGTAACGATTAGGGGAGGGGTCCCGGGAATTCTGTTAAGATGTAGCTTTCGCATCTTTAAGACGTCAACCGAAGCAGCAAGCCTATTGGCTGCTGTAACGATCGAGAGGCAGCTCTCTCCCCCCACAAACTCAGATATGGGATTGACTATCACACAACGGACTGAATTATGTCAATAGAATGGCTTTAGTAAATGACGTCTGGATGTCGGTTCTTCCAGAGTAGTAAAGGTGTAATTAATTAGGAGGGTATTTATCTAACTACTGAATTAAAAAATTTGGCCCAATTTTACCCCAATCTATTACAATCATTTCTTCTAAGCACATATATAAATAAGAAAGCAATAATTATATATTAAAATGAGCAGTGAATTACAAGGTTAGAGGGACTACGAATTACGAACATCGAGACGCACTTAAATCAGAGCGGGGTTGCTTTGGCAACATCCATAAGGAATAGTTTATATGGAAGTGACCATCGTCTCAATACATCATTCTCGAAAATATAAGACAGCAGGTGTCTGTGCAGTGATGGGCCTGATCGTGTAAGAAAGATGTTCTGTTTATGCAAATGACAAAAGCTGCTCAGTCACGTATGAGTCCTCGAATTTTTGATCGAGAATTGAATGACGGAATGTAATCAGTTTTAGAAGGAAGACTGAAGAGCGCGTTGCTGCTTTCCTTTCCAGTTAGGCTGCGCTGCGAGGTAACCACATGTCGGGTTCCTCAGACGGCGCTTGTCACCGCCCGCCGTGTGACCGGCTGACCCCCAGAGACGCGAGTCCGGCCTCTGCAGTGCTAGCAGTGCAGAACGTCCGCGTTTGCCTGTCTCGAAGCATCGAACGTCTGCTTCTTTGTCTCCATCCACAATCCAAAAAAATTCTTTCCTCCAGGATCTTCACAAAACTTGTACAAAAGAAGGCTTCACTAAATATTGGCCAGTTAGTCCAACGCACCGTTTTACAAGTGGTCGAGTTATCCAATGGACTGCCTTCCCGTGTATACAATTTTGAGAAAACCGACTCCTACCTGCCACTTCTCTGTGTGTTGCGGCTTTTTTATCGTCAGTGTAGATATGTGAGAAGTTGTGCGACATGGACGAAAGTAGGTAGGCGTATTTCTGCATCCGAAAGCTGATGTCTTTTCAGATTTCGCACCAGTCGCATGAGAGAGGTGCTAGTATTGGCCTATGAGAGTGAAATACAGAATTGCCTTAAATACACGCTATAAAGATTGTGAGCGGTAGTTACCTTTGAGACTGGAGATGGAGAGTTGTGGGAGTCGAGAATGGCTTTGTCAACAACTCAGAGTTCGAACGAGGTGGCATAACAGGGCTACGAGAAGCTCGAAGTTCGTTCTGCGATGTTGTAGAAAGACAGCAGGAATGTACCGACTGTCTACGACTGCTGGCAGCTGTACTCCAAGGAATGCACAGTTGCAATAAGGTAGGGCTCCAGACGGTCACGTGGCACTGCTAAGAAGGAAGACCGTCGTGTTCGGCTTGTGGCTCCAGCGTGTCGCACTGGGTCTGCTGAAGCAATCTGAGCAGTGGTCGGCACCGTAATGATACGACTGTTACAAATCGTTTACTTTGAGGACATCTCAGAGCCCAGATGCCCAGTAGCGTGCATTCCACCGACTCCAGACAACCGCCATTTGCGACTTCAGCGGTTTCAAACGAGAGCTCGTTGGAGGGCAGGGTGGAGACTGTTGTGGTTTCTGATGAAAACTGGTTCTTCCCCAGCGTCAACAAAGGCCGCGTGTAGGTTAGTAGGGGATCGTTGAGGGCCTGCAGCCGACCTGCCCCGTGCCAAACACACCGGACGTACACCTGGTTTTTTGGTCCGGGATGCGAATTCGTATGACTGCAGGAGCACTCTGTGTTATATCCGGCATCCTAACTGCTAATTTATACATCACTATGGTGATTCGACATGTCGCACAGCCATTTGTGAACAGTATTCCAGGTGGTGTTTTCCAGTAGGATAACGCCCTTCCAAATACCGCTTTTGTGACTCAACATGATCTACAGAGCGTTCGCCCTACGGGTCCGGGGTAAGAATAGGCCCAAGGTATTCCGACCTGTCGTAAGAGGCGACTAAAAGGAGTCCCTCCCACTCGAGGGGGTAGTTCGCGCCTGCGTCCGGATACGGACGGTTCAACGACTCACATTTGTGGTCATTTTGGTTTTTCGCTTATTCTGGTTTCTTCCTTCCTTCCTTCGTTTGTTTACTTTCTTTGTCCTTCTCCCTCTCTCACTGTCTTCCTTCCTTTTTACCTTGCCTTCTTCGCCTTGCCTTCTTGCCCACCTTAGGGTCTCCGCCTCGGCGTTTGAGACAGTCTGTCCCTTCTCTCCCCATCTCCCTTTTTTTCCTTCTTTCCTCCCTTTGCGTGCCTGAAGGCCGACCCACGCGTTCACACGCGTAGTCGGGGACGGGGTAACGCCTAATTCCCGGCCCTGGGTAGAGAAGTAAGGCACGCACGTACCCCCTGGTAAAGGCCAGGCCCATGGAGGGGTGATTGCCTGAGCTGACCCCATCCAACCATGCTGATTGGTCCCTCTGTCCTCTTCTCGGGAGGTGTGACCTGAGGTGTAAACATTCACGTAAGGCGGGAGCGCCCTCTGAGAGGGTCCCCATAAGGAAGGAGCGCGCCATCGGAGACGCTGGCAATCATGGGGGATTCATCCGCAATGGATTTCTCCCCTCATTCTCTCTCGACTTCTGCCCAAAAACGGAAACTTGACCAGCTACCAGTCACGAAAGTATTACCGCCTGCCCCGAAGTTCCTAGTAGTTTCTAGATCTGAGGACGGAAAGGATTTATCCATCTGTCAACCCTTTCGTTATTCAGAAGGGCGTAGATGCCATAGCTGGACCTGTCAAGTCTTGTACCAGGATGCGTAACGATGCTCCTTTGGGCTACACTTCTGTACACCTTCCCTGTCCAGGTGGAAACTCACCGCACTTTGAATTCGTCACATGGTGTGGTATATACTAGATCACTCGACGGATTGACTGACGAGGAGATTTAGTCTTTCCTCGCTGAGCAGGGCGTGACGGCTATCCTTAGGGTCATGAAAAAGGTCGACAATGACCTTGTACCGACCCGGACACTTTTTTGTACCTTTGATGGTGTTCAGCTGCCGTCGCCCATCAAAGCGGGCTATGAGGTTATCTCTGTTCCCGACACCTAAGCTGTGCTACCAGTGCGAGCGTTTTAATCACACCCGCCAGTCTTGTTCTAATGCGGCTAAATGCGTCACTTGTGGCAGGGACGCCCATGAGGGTGACTGTCCATCTCCGTCTCCTCGTTGCGTGAACTGTCAGGGTGACCACGCACCTTTCTCCCGCAACTGTCCCATCTACAAGGATAAACGCTGTATACAGGAAATTCAGGTCAAAGAGAAAGTGCCCACCTAGGCTGCTCGCAAGCTATTTGCTAGTAGGAAGCCCACGCTGCTCCTAGCGGGGAAATACAGTACCGTCCTCGCCTCTCCTCGGCCTACCAGGGAGGTGTCGACACAGACATGCGATCTGACCTTTAGCGCTACGGTCGTCCGTTCGGCCAGTGATAAGATCGCCCGGTCAACGTCTCCTCTTCCTCCCGTCACCCCTAAGACACAAGCACCTTCATCAGCTTCTGCGAAGTCTATGACCCAGAAATCAGTTACACGGGCCTTCAAGAAGGAACCGTCCCGTGAAGACTTCCTACGTACCTCGAACTCCCAGCCATCGACCGGTACTTCGACTAAACGACCTTCCTTTAGGCTCATAGAAAACAAAGTTCTCCTTCTCCGCCACGGCGCGTTTCTTCCCCTGCGCCACCCAGTGGTTGCCGCCCCAGGCCGTCATCCGTTTCGCCTGGCCGCACCGCTGGTAGCCGAACATCTGGCCGTTCAATGGTGGAGGAGGTGGAGGAAGCTCCCCCTCCCGGCGATCTTAACAACATGGCCGACGAACCTATTGAACCAATGGACGATGACTTTCCGCCTATTGATAGCAGCAGCAGTGCTCGCTCGAAGCCAGGCCCTCAGCGGCCTTCGAGGTGACCCCTTCTTGCTCCTTTTTCTTCTCACGATGGCACTTCTTCATTGTAATATTTGCGGCATTCGCTCCAACCGAGAGGACTTTAAGTTGCTGCTCCGCTTGCACCGTCCGCTCGTCGTAGCTCTCCAGGAAACGAAGCTACGCCCATAAAATCAAATTGACTTAGCACACTATGCCTTTGTGCAATTTGACCTACCCCATGTGGCAGGTGTTCGAGCTCATGGAGGGGTTATGTTGCAAGCCCGGGATGATATCTACTACGTTCCCATCACATTGCACACCGACCTGTAGGCAGTTGCAGTCCGAATTACTTTCCTCACTTTTACATTTGCCATTTGTTCCGTTTACACGCCATCGTCGTCTGCTGTTACTAGGGCAGACATGATGCAAATAATTGCTCAGCTACCTGCACCATTTTTGTTGTGTGGCGACTTCAGTGCCCACCATCCCCTTTGGGGCTCTCCAGCATCCTGCCTGAGAGGCTCCCTGTTAGCAGACCTTTTCAACCACCTCAATCTTGTCTGCCTCAATACTGGCGCCCCTACTTTTCTTTCGGACACAACTCACACCTATTCCCATTTACACCTCTCTATATGTACTACCCAACTTGCACACCAGTTTCAGTGGCACGCACTTTCTGATACGTATTCGGTCGACCACTTTCCTTGTGTTATCCATCTCCTGCATCATACCCCATCTCCATGCTCAACTAGTTGGAACATCTCCAAAGCAGCTTAGAGGCTCTTCTCTACCAGGGCGACTTTTCAAAATCAAACCTTCGCAAGCTGCAATAGGTCGCACACCTCACGGAAGTCATTTTCCCTGCTGCTGAATATTCCATCCCTCATACTACTTCTCCATGTCGCGTACCGGTCCCCTGGTGGACCGCAGCATGTAGAGACGCTTTACTCGCGCGTCGACGTGCTTTACGCACCTTTAAAAGCCACCCCACGACGGCGAATTGTATTAATTATAAACGATTACGTGCGCGGTGTCGTCGTGTTATTAAAGACAGCAAGAAAGCCAGCTGGGCTGCTTTCACAAGCTCCTTTAACGGTTTTACTCCTCCTCCTGTTGTCTGGGGTAGCCTGAGCCGGCTATCTGGCACTAAGGTCCACTCGCCAATTTCTGGCTTGACGGTCGCGAATGACGTCCTTGTGGCCCCTGAGGATGTCTCCAATGCCTTCGGCCGATTTTTCGCCGAGGTTTCGAGCTCCGCTCATTACCACCCTGCCTTCTTCCCCCGAAAACAGGCAGAGGAGGCAAGGCCAACTAACTTCCACTCCTCGAATCATGAAAGTTACAATGCTCCATTCACCATGCGGGAACTGGAAAATGCACTTGTCCGGTCATGGTCCTCCGCTCCGGCGCCTGCTTCTATTCATATGCAGATGCTGAAGAACCTTTCTCCTGCGAGTAAAGGTTGTTTTCTTCATACTTACAATCGCATCTGGATTGAGGGTCACGTTACCACATGCTGGCGCTAATCTATTGTCGTCCCGATTCCTAAGCCTGGGAAGGACAAGCAAGCACTTGCCTTCCAGTTATCGACCCATTTCCCTTCCAGCTGTGTCTGTAAGGTGATGGAACGAATGATTAGCTCTCGATTGGTTTGGCTGCTCGAATCCCTACGCCTACTTACCAATGTACAATGTGGATTTCGTAGGCGCCGCTGTGCTGTTGACCATCTGGTTACCTTGTCGACCTTCATTATGAATAAGTCTTGCGGAAGTGCCAGACCGTGGCTATGTTCATTGATTTGGGGAAGGCTTACGACACCTGTTGGATGGCGGGCATTCTCCACACCATGCATACATGCGGCCTTCGCGGTCGCCTCCCTCTTTTTATTCGTGCCTTTTTAATGGATCGACAGTTTAGGGTACGTGTGGGCTCTGTCCTCTCCAAAGCCTTTTGCCAGGAGAATGGGGTGCCACAGGGCTCAGTTTTGAGCGTCGCTCTCTTCGCCTTAGCGATCAATCCAATAATTGATTGCCTCCCAGCTAATGTATCAGGCTCGCTTTTCGTGGACGATTTTACTATCTACTGCAGCGTACAGCGTACATGTTTCCTGGAGTGCTATCTTCAGCATTCTCTTGACCATCTTTACTCCTGGAGTGTCGTTAATGGCTTCCGTTTTTCTGCCGAGAAGACTGCCTGTATTAACTTCTGGCGCTACAAAGAGTTTCTCCCACCGTCCTTACATCTCGGTTTCGTTGCTCTCCCATTCGTGGAGACAACAAAAATTTTAGGTCTTACATTTGACCGGAAACTTAGCTGGTCTCCACATGTGTCCTGCGCGCCAGTTGTACCCGTTCTCTAAATGTCCTCCGTGTTCTCAGCGGTACGTTGTGGGGAGCAGATCTAACCGTACTACTTCGCCTATATCGGTCGATCGTCCGCTCAAAGCTGGATTATGGGAGCTTTGTATACTCCTCTGCACGGCCGTCCGTCTTACGTCTACTCAACCCTATACAACATCGGGGTTCATGTCTTGTGATCAGAGCGTTCTATACTAGTCCCGTCGAGAGTCTTCATGCTGAGGCCGGTGAATTGCCACTGACCAACCGGCGTGATATACTGCTTTGTCGGTATGCCCGACCATCCGTCTTATCGTTCCTTTTTTGACAACTGTCTCGACCATCAACACGGGTTGTATGTATCTGCCGTGCTACCCCCTGGAGTTCGCTTTCGTCGCCTCCTTCAGCACCTTTATTTTTCTCTTCCTGCAACCTTTCGAGTGGGCGAGAGCCAAACGCCACCTTGGCTCCAGGCTCATGTTCGTGTTCACCTTGACCTCAGCTCGCTCCCGAAGGAGGTTACCCCTGGTTCGGTATACCATTCCCGTTTTGTCTAACTTCGTTCGAAGTTCATTAATATGACCTTCATTTTGACAGATGGCTCTAAGACCAATGACGGGGTCGGGTGTTCTTTTATTGTCGGGGCACAAAGTTTCAAATACCGGCTCCATGTCCATAGTTCGGTCTTCACAGCTGAGCTATTTGCCCTCTATCAGGCTGTTCTTTACATCCGCCGCCACCAACATTCTGCTGATGTCATCTGCTCTGATTCCCTGAGCGCCATCCAGACCCTCACCCTTTCGTGCACCGGATCCAACGCTCTTTTCAGCAGCTGGCGGACGACGGTTCTCTGGTTATCTTTATGTGGGTTCCTGGCCATGTCTGTACCCCTGGGAACGAAGCTGCAGATGCCGCGACCAGTCTGCGGTCCTCCAGCCTCGGACAGCTTCTTGTGTGCCCTCATCCGATTTTAGCAGGGTCATTTGTCAGCGCATTTTATCGCTGTGGCATGCCGATTGGTCTACACTTACTGAGAACGAGCTGCGGGCCTTGAAACTTCTCCCCACGGCTTGGACGACCTCTTCACGCCCTTCTCGGCGGGAGGAGGTCGTTTTGGCCCGGTTACGGATTGGACACTGCCGGTTCAGCAACCGCCATCTGCTGACGGCTGCGTCGGCGCCGTTCTGCCTATGTGGGCAATTGCTGACGGTACGCCATATTTTAACGTCCTGTCCGAACTTTAATACACTGCGCACTGATCTTGGCCTGCCATGTACTCTGGATGAACTTTTAGCGGATGACCCAGAAGCAGCTACTCGCGTTCTTCATTTTATCCACTTGACAAACCTGTCTAAGGACATTTGATTATGCTGTTTTCTTTTAATCCCTTGCCTGTTAATGTGCCTTTTATAGTGTTGTCCTTTTTAGTTGCTGTTTGAACCTTGTGCCTCGCAGTACATTCATAATTTAGTCTGGGCGCTAATGACCACTGTAGTCGTGCGCCCTAAACCACATAAAAACAAAAAAAAAAAAAAAAACTACAGTGTGTCGACATGTTGCCTACGGCTGTTCTTTCACTTTATCTGTGTCCAGTCAGATCAAATGGGAATTTCTGGAGGTAAGACGGTGTTCTTTTCGAGGGACGCTATTGAGAACCGACATCTCAGGCTGCCCACAGGAGGACTCTATTAGTGGCAACATACATTTGACATAAGGACCGCGATATTAAATACACGATCACAACTACTGTGTTACCATCACCCTGCATAAAAAGCGGTCTTCGCTCTGCAGGTACACGCAGGAGTCACTGACGGAGTTGCATTTTCTGGTAGAAATACCATCTGCGATTTGGAATCAAGTCTATACAGTCAACCACATACTTACATTGGATCCTATGGAGACTATTTTAATGGTGACGACCATTGATCATTCATTCATAGCTGTGCCACTCTCATATCTCGAAACGAGTCAACTTATTCGTACTTACCTGCTACAACAGACCTTCCGCGTGGCTTTAGACAGTCTCTCTGCATTTTGTCACTGTTCCTCAGACTCTCCCCACCAATCCTGCAGCTTCGTCCATGTGATCATCACAATTTAAGCCGGAGCCGAACACAAGTCGAAGAATGCTACTGCATATCTGAGACCTTCTCCAACCTGCTAGAAACAGATGGAGTCGAGTTAAGAAGACAGGACCATCTTTTTTGACCACTCGGTGGACATGGGGACATTTTGTTGCAGCTCCGCCAGTGGTCTACGACCTGTAAGGCCCCATGAAACTAAGCTTGCACCTGCAGCATGAAGTAGTATAAAAGACAGTATGGGAACTAAAAAAAGGACTAGGATTTTGCTACTGCATTGCGATGTGTTCCCAAACTACATACAGATACTGTAATATAAGGAGATCCCCGTGCCTCAAGGTGGATTCGCGCCTCTCATCCAAACATTTACTCTGTCATCGTTATTTTGCACCATACAACAGGCACAAAAGCTACGAACTGAGAAAGCTCTGTTAAATTCATCCGACAGAGAAGTTGATAGATATATATATACACAGTACAGGCGACGGAACTTTACACTGGTCTGTGCAGGTGACTTCGATCATTAGTCACACACACAAATGGTATTTGTTTTTGATATATATATATATATATATATATATATATATATATATATATATATATATATATATATATATATATATATCTCAAAAACAAATACCATTTGTGTGTGTGACTAATGATCAAAGTCACCTGCACAGACCAGTGTAAAGTTTCATCGCCTGTACTGTAGATGGCCATATCCCACAGACTATCAGCCGAAAGAGAGGGTCCCTGTTTTGTTGTGTGATACATGTGTTTTCTGCTGTAACATGTTCGATCACCATATTACTACAGCTTTGTACACCGCCATACATTTTATTTCTTCCGCCATGACTCTGACGTCTGCATCAAATTCTGAACGGACATCAGCATGTTTCTATCCATAGGCTCTCAAAGAAAACTGGACATTGGGTGGTGTAAATCGTGTTGCTGCTGCGTTCTCACACACACACACACACACACACACACACACACACAGGATGATTGGAATGAAATACAGTCACAAAATAATAAACCTGGAAGAGTTTTGTGGCATTGTGGAGCGTTTACAAATAGCAGTCGGAATGTGATTGATGATCTCTACATTGAAACTCATGGTTCATAGTGACAGGGTAGCAGATGGCTCAATGTTCCATTTCGACTGGTTCCTCATATTTCACTCACGTACGCAATCACTATTTCGGTACTTATCTTCGCTGGGAGGTGTTGCCCCTCCACCAAGACTCTTTCCCCATCTCAGTCAGTCATTACATGATAATCAACAGCATATCAGTCGACGGATGGGATGGAAACGAAACCGTCGATGTACTGTAATAAGCATCACAGTTGAGAGTTAGATCACTTTTAGCAATTTTACTAGTGTTTTCCATAATTTTAGTGCCGACAGCACCACGCTTTCCAATTTCTGTATCATTGCTAAACCGCCCCTCCACTACTTTGCGAGTAGCACTGCGACTGTAGATAGAGGACTCAGCAATACGTCCATTCATTGTTAATTTTCAACATACACATCAAAGTATTCCATTCATCGATTTACATATTTGCAGCACTTCAATCATAGGGCGTAATTCACGATTACGATTGCCCCTCTTTCCCTATGCGGACAAGAGTACAGAACATTCTTGCATTGTTAGGATAAAATTAGAGACTGAAAGACCTCCTCGCATAGTCTTTGAGCAAGTCTCGCTGCAACACAGTCGCTGATTTAATCTGCAGTTGACCAGAACTAGACCGCTACGTAAGACGTGTCGTGAAGAAACAGAGTGAGCCACGTCCGTAACTGTTGCTCAGCGAACACTGTTCCGAACATACTTACTCGTGGCACCCATCCAAGTGCACAAGATCTCTCCAGATGCGCGCGTGTCTAGGAGGTTAGCACCCCCTATCGGTGCATAGTACATATGAGTGTATTGTGGTGATATAACAGATGGTTATGAAGAAGAAACGCGTGGTTTATGCCATATCGACCTCCAGGTGAATATACTTTGAAGCATTTTACCTAAAACAATTGCGCTATCAATTCGGAAGTATTGTTCTAATGTGTGAGCGCAGTACCAAGAAGGTATTCTTGAGAGGGAAATGATTGTAGAACATAAAGACATGCATTCGCAAGGCTACGAGGGTATGCACATAAAAAACGCAACAATGCTAGGGCGGTGCAGCTTCCGATCTATTAGTCGTGGAGAACTGAATGCTGTTGATATTCCAATGTAAGAAATATATCCCCAGTGCATGACATACTTTCTCCATGCATGTTTCTCTGCGATAAACTATGGCGACAATCTGTAAAGTGGTCAAACTACTACCTTGTACATCAAAGAAAACAGCGATTCTTTGTAACACAAACGCTACATAGGTTTCCAGAGGTATATGAGACCTGCTGTTTACGAAGTTCGTGACCGATTACGGTTCGAAAGTTATGATATTTTCACAACAGCTCTATAAAATGATCGACGACAGCCATAAATGGACAATAACGTTGTAAGTAGGTCGTTTAGGTTTTCTTATTGGTAACGCCACGTAGCGCACTGTATGAAAATCACTGGCTGTGCTGTGTGCAGTCTGTGGCCGGGTGGCATTGTTGGAATTTGCTATTGTAGTGTTGGGCAGTTGGCTGTTAACAGCACGTAGTGTTGCGCAGTTGGAGGTGAGCCGCCAGCAGTGACGGGTGTGGGGAGAGAGATGGCGGAATTTTGAGAGCAGATGATCTGGACGTGTGTTCCATCAGAGACAGTACATTTGTAAGACTCGATGTCATGAACTGCTATATATATATATATATATTATGACTTTTGAACACTATTTAGGTAAATACATTGTTTGCTTTTATCAAAATCTTTCTTTTGCTAACTATGCCTATCAGTAGTTAGTGCCTTCAGTAGTTTGAATCTTATTTAGTGGCGCTCGCTGTATTGCAGTAGTTCGAGTAACTAAGATTTTTGTGAGGTAAGTGATTTGTGAAAGGTATCGGTTAATGTTAATCAGGGCCATTCTTTTGTAGGGATTATTGAAAGTCACGCTGCGTTGCGCTAAAAAATATTAGTTTAGTGTTGACCAGAATAGGTAAAGAGGGAAGTGTCTGAGTACGTTCAGTTTTGCTCAGCTGTTTGAATTACTGTGCTGGTAAATCCCCTACGTTATATGATTTTCACTCATTTTTCTAAGGGGACGTTTCAACGTCAGTAGTCAGGGGGGGATGTAACTGTCTTACCGCAGTTACCACCACCGATGGTAACCTTCCTCTTGCACACAGAAGTCATGGTCTGCTGTTACGCTGAACTGCTCATTTGCAGGGTAATATTGCCGGTTCGCCTTGACGCCACGTCTCTGGAATGCCTTCTCTCTTCACTATTAAGATGTGTATATTAGCATCAATTCAATCTCGTCGTCCAGACCACGCAATTTTACTGATTTTACTCAGTGTTCTTTTCACGGTATTTCTCTCTAATTTTGTGTGTTGTCGATCGATTTCCGTAACTCTATAACCGTGATGAAATGTCAAATTTCGACGTGAATTTATACCAACTATCATTTCATACATCACCGCTTCCTGTTGTTACGTCAAATAACAGGTTTGGATCATTTAATGAAATTTCTCGTCAAAAACGTAACACAGTTGTTTACGCACGCAAACTACTGTGTTGTGTCGGTCTTTTTTTTTACTTGAAGTAGTTTTAAAGCGTGTGAAGCAAACTGTTTAAACACGTATACTATCAATTTAACTAACAGTTCCTGTAGCACGTCTTCTGAAGCAACATTTGTGACATTTTTAACATGTGATACTCTGCACTAGATTTAATAACTCCTGAAGCAGTTCGTGAATGTACGTCAGAAAGGCTGGGGCAGCTTAGATCCCATGGCGGAATGAAATATCACGTGCTAGTTCCTGTGTCATCCGCAAAGCAAACTACAGCTCTGTCTCTCGCTTTGTATGCAACGACTTATTTTTTTTTTTCCCAAACCGTATTTCGAGTCAGCCTGCTAGTCGCTTTGTGACACCGTCAATTTGTGTGTGTGTGTGTGTGTGTGTGTGTGTGTGTGTGTGTGTGTGAAGCAGCTACCGCATCGGCCTCCTATCCCTTACATCACGATCATGTGATCGAGCATTGAATATTTATTGAGAGGTAATTCTGTATCGATTCCCTGTCAGGTGTTCGCCCTGGATGGGAGGCGTCTCTCTCCTGCGCAGGCTTCGTCACCCGTGCAGACCACCTGAGGTGGCTGTGGGCGCCGACGGGCAGCGCGCTCAGGCGGGACCAGAGGACGCCGGAGGGACGCGGCCAGGCAGCCGACGCGACGCGGGCGCCGGGGCAGCCTGCGGGTGTGGCGAGAAGCGACAAAGTTCTTGACACATGTTTCAGCGACCTGTGACGGTGTAATTACTCGTTTCCTTACGTGACCGGAATGCAAAAGCCATCGGAATTGTTTAAATATCCTCACACACCGATCGATTTCCTGACAAATCCTTTAAGTAAACTGTATTCCACTATTCCATATGATGTGTTTGCAGAAGAGCCAATTCCGTGTCGCTAGAGGAGGTCGAAATGCACTCGTTTAAGCTCACGCAGACTGGCGTGAGGTCTGGAACAGTTAAAGGAGTTGAGTCTACTAAATAAAGTACCGAGCTCTTGGAATACTTACTTTTAATCCATAATTGGAGAACATCGCTCTTGTTGACACAATTACAATCTCAATATAAACTGGGAATGGCGCCTTGCTAGGTCGTAGCAAATGATGTAGCTGAAGGCTATGCTAACTATCGTCTCGGCAAATGAGAGCGTATTTGTCAGTGATCCATCTCTGGCAAAGTCGGCTGTACAACTGGGGCGAGTGCTAGGGCGTCTCTATACCTGCCGTGTGGCGGCGCTCGGTCTGCGATCACTGATAGTAGCGACACGCGGGTCCGACGTATACTACCGGACCGCGGCCGATTTAAAGGCTACCACCTAGCAAGTGTGGTGTCTGGCGGTGACACCACATTCCTCCCCCGCAAATCTGCCTACGGTTGTGTTATAAGGCTTCCGCCCGCCGTGGGGAGGACCCCATGTTGACGTATGCGACGAGGTGGGGAGCCTAACAACAGGGGAGGCTGTGCCACCCGCACCCTGCCATTCGTCTGAGGGGAGCTAGGAAATGCCTGAAAACCTAGTCCAGGGTGCACGCCAACATGCGGTGTATGCGCCCTTAGACTGGAGGGGCCGAAGGGTCGACCTCCATCGGGTCAGGGCACCCGACGGGCGAAGACGACATCTGATCCGGAGCGGGCAAGAGTTCCACCATGTCGGAGGACAGCTGGTCACGGGAAGCGATCGGCGGCGCGTGACCCAGGGAGGCACCCGGCGGTTGCAGCGACGCGCCCACTGCGGGCGGCGCCGGCGGGAGAACAGGCGGCGGCGGCGGCGCGTCGCCATGGGGCAAAATGGAAGGCAGCGTCGGTAACACCTGGGGCTGAGGCGAGCCAGTAGATGGGTCCCCAGGGCGCTGACCGAACGGCACCGTCGCTGAAAGCAGACGGGGAGCGGCAGATGCCGTGCGACGACAGCAGCGCAGCTGATTGAGATGCCGACGCATCTCGCCAGAGGCCCCCAAAACCAAATACATAGCGCGGCCGAGGCAGCGAAAATGCGCCCTGCGAGCCAACGCCGTGAACCTCGATAGTTGCGATAGTATACAACATCGCCTGGAGCAAAAGCAGGCATCTGCCGCTGCACAGGAACCTGCTGCGGCGGATGTAGCAAAGACATCAACGTTCGATGAGGACGACCGTGGAGCAACTCAGCCAGCAAGCGACCATCTCGGGGCTGAGAGCGATACGAGGACAAGAAGAGCAATAACGCGTCCTCCCGAGAATGCGACTCTTTGAACTTCAACATCTGTGACTTGGAAGTCCAGACCAATCGTTCAGGGGCACCGTTTGACTGAGGCGAAAACGGCGCGGATGTCAGATGTTGAATACCATTGGCCTTGCATAATGACAAATTCTGCGGACACAAATTGTGGGCCATTGTCGGAAACAATAGTCTGTGGAAGACCTTCTATGCAAAAGATAGCAGATAACGCTTGGATGGTGGCAGACGTCGTCGTGGAAGACATCCTGACAACAAAAGGAAAATTACTGAATGAATCTAACACAACGAACCATAGAGCATTCCAGAATGGACCAGCAAAATCGATGTGTAAGCGTTGCCAAGGGGAAGTGGCTTTCGCCCATGCAAAGAATTTCCGCGGTGGGGCGGATTGTTGGTCGGCACACGCCATGCAAGAAGAGCACATATTCGTAATCGCAGCATCGATTACGAACCAAGTACAGTGCTGACGAGCAAGTTGTTTCGTTCGCACTATACCCCAATGTCCTTGGTGGAGAAGCCGTAAGACAGAGGACTGTAACGAACGTGGGACTACGACCCGGGACTGATCATTATCAGAACGCAACAGCAAAACATCACGTCTAACAAAAAGTCTCCCCTTGTGAGCAAAAAATCGGCGAACCAACGGATCCTCGATCAGTGACTTTGACAAGGGCCATTGCGTATCAACAAAACGCAAAACGGTAGCAAGGACAGGGTCGGCAGCTGTGGCTGTAGCTACACGACGAAAATCCATCGGAAACGATTCGACCACGTCATCAGTTTCCGCATCAATGACCATGCAAGCAAGTTCGGAAGAATCGAATGGTCTATCCTCAGCAACAGGCGAACGGGACAACGCATCGGCGTTTCCGTGCTTAGCAGTGGACCGATACAAGATATTGTAGCGGCACTGCGAGAGGAAAATAGACCAGCGAATGAATTTCTGCGCTGTACGTGGAGGTACAGGCTTGTTCGGATGAAAAAGCGATGTCAAAGGTTTGTGGTCTGTGATGGTAAAGTGACGACCATACAAGAAATCATGAAACTTTGTAACACCAAATACGAGAGCCAAAGCTTCTTTCTCGATCTGAGAATAATTTCTTTGCGCAGACGAGAGCAATTTGGACGCAAAGGCAATAGGGCGACCATGCGATCCATCTTTGTGCGCAAGCACAGCACCGATCCCGAAATCCGATGCATCTACCATCAACAAAAGGGGTTTCTGGGGATCGAATGGCGTAAGGCAAGTATTTGAAAGCAACGCCGATTTCAACTGGCGAAAGGTGCGTTCGCATTCCGTCGTCCAGACGAACGGAACACCTTGACGGCGTAAGCGATGAAGCGGAGCTGAAATGGAAGAGGCGTGGCGCAAATATTTATGGTAGTAATTTATTTTTCCCAGCACACTCTGTAGCTGCTTCAAATTCTGCAGCGAAGGCAAGTCTTGTATGGCACGGAGGTGGTCGGGACTGGGATGTATGCCTTGGGCATTGATTACATGCCCCAGATAGGGTAAGTCACGAGCAAGAAACACACATTTGTCCTTCCGCAAGCGAAGACCATTTTGTCGCAAGACCTGAAATAATGTTCTGAGATTGGCTAAATGTTCTTCTTCCGTCTTTCTGGAGATCACAATATCGTCCAGATAGTTTGCTGCAATAGGGACCGACGCACAAACAGTTTGTAGATATTGCTGAAACAATGCAGGGGCGGATGGACACCCGAATGGCAGTCTTTTGAATCGATACAAACCAAGATGCGTGTTAACCACCAAAACGTGCTGGGATTCTTCGTCCACCGGTATTTGCAAGTACGCATCTGCTAGGTCCAACTTTGAAAAATATTTACCCGGGGACAGTTTGTCAAAAAGATCTTCCGGGCGGGGTAAAGGAAAAAGTTGCAATCACTAGTTGTGGATTCACTGTCGCCTTGAAGTCCACACAAAGTCTCAATTTTCCGGAAGGTTTTGGCAAAATTACTAAGGGTGAAGCCCAGAGAGAACCCTGCACACGTTCAATCACACCTTGTGATTCCAAATCGTGTAATGTTTTTGCGACCTCATCACGCAATGCGTGGGGAACATTGCGCGCTCTGAAAAATTTTGGTTGCGCGTTTACTTTCAGTTGCAAATGTGCTTTATAGTTCTGAGCACAACCGAGGCCCGTCGCAAGAATGTCTGCAAACTCTTCACAGAGACGAGAAACACTGGCGGAAGGCACATTCTGGTTCACTGAGAGGACCTGATTTACTATAGACAAGTTAAACAACTGAAATAAATCTAAACCAAACAAGTTCACTGCAGAAGAACGAAGGACGTAAAAAGACAAGTTTTGTTTGTCCCTTGTATGTTGCAAGAAGGCTGCACTGTCCTAACACAGGGATATCCTGACCGGAATAGCTAGTTAACATTTGCGGCACGCAACGGAGGTATGCCCAGCTGTTTGTACGTGTCGTGATTTATCAGAGAAACTGCAGTTCCGGTATCGAGCTGGGATGGCATCACGTTGCCATGAATGTCCAAGTCTACAAAAAGTTTATTGTTCTGCTGACGACAAGAGCGACTGTCTCGTGCAACATGAATGGACACTGGTACAGGATTACTTGCGACTTGACGCGATTTCTGGCGATGTCGACGCACACTATTTGTGGGACGAACACAGTCACTGTTAGAAAGAGTGGCACTGGGTGGAGTGGATTGAACTTTATGAATCTCCATGGGCGAAGGTTCACGAGCCTGAGTATTCGTGGTTTGATTCAGATTCCGACGGGAAGCAAAGGGCCTGGAATGGTTGGGAGTGTCCGATCTGAGCTTTTTCTGGCAAACACTCTGAACATGGCCTTTTTTATTACAGAAGAAGCAAATAGCTTGGCCTGACGGGCAATTTTCACGCGAATGTCTAGTAGCACACTGTGGGCATGATTTTAGCACTGCATTTGCTTGCTGTGCGGCACACGTAGCGGTGAGCTTGGTGGCAGCTGCGCGGACGGGCCCGAGAGCTGTTCACTGTTCCGTGCAGTGCGCCCGGCGGACCAGTTAATGTGACACACAGCTGGCGAAGTTTCAAATGATTTCTGAATGAAGTCAAGTGTGTCCTGCCTATCCAAGATGTCTATCACTTGTTGAAGGGAGGGATTGATTAGTTTCAAAATCTGTTTCCTTATACGAACATCAGAAACGTTCTGTGCAATTGCCTCACGTACCATAGTATCTGAACAAGGGAGTCCACATTCACACTCAACAGCACAATCCCTAGTAAGGCCTTGCAAAGTGGCAACCCACTCCCGATTAGTTTGACCGGCCGTACGTTTACTACGAAAGAACGTATACCTTTTTGCAACTACATTGACTGATTCTTTGAAATATGCAGCTAATGCAGACAAAATTTCGTTGTAGGACAGAGTTGCTACGTCGTGTCGAGGAAACAATTTCACTATCACACGGTAGGTGAACACTCCTACACAAGAAAGCAAAAAAGGCTGCCGCTCAATACCTTGAATTCTGTAGGCGGAGAGATGGAATCCAAATTGGCGTGACCACTCCGTCCAGCTTTCCAGTGCAGCATCAAAAGGACGAAAAGGTGGTGCAACTGCGTGTTGTGGCTGTGGTAGCGGTGGAGCGGCGGCAGCCGCATCGTTTTACATTGCACGTTGACCCTGGACGAGCTGTGCAAGGGCATCCAATACGGCCTGCGTCTGCTGATTCTGCAAGCGATAAAATTCGAATAGTACATCTGGAGATTGTGGCGAAGCCATGACACAAGTAATTTAAGCAAGTATAAAGAAGAAGATCGTTGTTACACTCGTCGCCATATGATGTGTTGGCAGAAGAGCCAACACCGTGTCGCTAGAGGAGGCCGAAATGCACGCGTTTAAGCTCACGCAGACTGGCGTGAGGTCTGGAACAGTTAAAGGAGTTGAGTCTACTAAATAAAGTACGGAGCTCTTGGAATACTTACTTTTAATCCATAATTGAAGAACATCGCTCTTGTTGATACATTAATTACAATCTCAATATGAACTGGTAATGGCGCCTTGCTAGGTCGTAGCAAATGACGTAGCTGAAGGCTATGCTAACTATCGTCTCGGCAAATGAGAGAGTATTTGTCAGTGATCCATCTCTGGCAAAGTCGGCTGTACAACTGGGGCGAGTGCTAGGACGTCTCTCTAGACCTGCCGTGTGGCGGCGCTCGGTCTGCAATCACTGACAGTGGCGACACGTGGTTCCGCCGTATACTACTGGACCGCGGCCGATTTAAAGGCTACCACCTAGCAAGTGTGGTGTCTTCAATTTAAGACTGCTTCTTAATGTAAGTACCATGTTCCCAATTACCCCCCTCGCCCCCTCCCCTCCCCCCCCTCCCGAAGTGTCAATAGTCTTTGGTTTAGAGATGAATGAAAACAACTTGAAATTAACGATCCAATTTGAATTCCCACTGTATCCAGACTCTTACTAGTGGATTTACTCCCTTTTTCAACACGCTATAGGCTGATTAATATTACTTAGTAATTGATATTTCACACTTTGGAGCTGCCTTCCTCCAAGAGCAACCAATGTCACGTTCAAACTGTTCGCTGTTGTCAAGCTGCCGCTTATTTTCTGTTCACTTCCACTGTTTGGCTACTGTTGTGTAAGGAACGCATATTTTGTAACAGTTGTGTGTGTGTGTGTGTGTGTGTGTGTGTGTGTGTGGTTTTTCGTGAAATCCGAAGAAAAATGTTCAAATGTACACACACACACACACACACACACACACACACACACACACACACACACACACACACGCCCGAGGGAGGACTCTAACGTCCGGCGGGAGCGGCCGTGCAATCCACGACGACATGGCGCCTAGACTGTGTGGCCATTCCGTGCGGCTGTGAAGAAAAGAGGCAGACCCATGATTTGGGATACAAATACATCACGGAAGAAAAGAGGCCAAGGAATTGCCCTTAAAGGACTATTGTGACATCTGTTGTGCAATGTGTGGGAATACATTCACCCAGTTTACATGTGTTTCCAAAACCGGTTTTCGTAAGCCAATGTCCCCGTTCAGCTTTTGGTTGGTCAGGTAAACACTTCAAAATCGGTTCTGGAAATCTGCTTTTATAAAGCCGTTTTCCAGTTCCACACTCGATTTTCGTTCCCATATAAACAGCTCAGAAAGTCTACTTATTTTTACGTATTTGCGTATCTACTGAACGGCAGCTCTCAGTCCATAGCCGGCAGCTAGCAGGCGGCGTTGCAACAGTGTACTGTCAGTTGGTAGCTGGCAACTGGCAGGCGGCGTGGCAACAGTTTAGCCACAGCTGACAACTTCAACTACTACTTGGACACTATATCTTGGCAGTCAGCCTCCACTGCAAACAAATTAGGAAAACAAACAAACAGATTCTCTTATTTCTTTATAAGAAGACGAAGCATTTCACAGAACGTAAGACTTCTTTTCTCAAAGGAAACAATTCTGGCACAGGTAGTTTACCTTTTACAAGGTGGCACGTGAGAAGTTCTCATTCGTTTACACTCGAAGTCAGTAGTCACAATATAGTGTCAGACTAATAGCAAGTAATTGAAGTATAGGCAATCCATGTTTGTAACTGAGAGTACGGAATATATTATAAAGATAATTTCTTATCTTTGGAGATCATTTTAATTTTCGTAACAAAAATATCAATGCCAACAGAATTCAATTAATAATCATTTTTTAAATGATAGATGACAGAAACAAAATTCCTACAGAATTATGGTTCAGGTACTTTCACTGAGTATCTATGAAGAAAAATGCTTTCTTTACTATAGATGAGTCTGTAGGAATAATAATGGAATCCTAATGTGATGGTTAGGGTGCTTCTGCTGACAATTTTTAAAAGTTGGGTTCAATTCTTGACAACTGGAGACGGGTGTCTGGTTCCGCATCTAGACGGGTTCGGTACTTAGCTATGTGGGCAGCATAGACCGGGAATCCAGATTCACACATGTATGTTGTGGCAAATGGAAGAAGTACACGTTTTGCCTTTTCAACAAAGGGGTCGTTTTCTTGCTATCCAAACGGATCCAAAGGTGTGAGTAACCGTCAATGTCAAAACTTGATTTCAAGATAGGGTCTGTGGCAATTTCTATCAATAACTCACATTCATTTGATGATAGAATGTTCGGCTTTTTGTATACAGTGAGTGGGTTGACCACTTATTCGTATTTCTGCAGCTTCTCATCTTCAGCTGTTGCGAAATAATGCTCGAACAATGACATCAAGCTTCGGAGATGTTCCAGGATTTGATGAAACAGTCTTCTGAAGCGCCAATGTTTAGTTTTTCAATAACTCCTTGAAAAGAGGAAAACACTCAACCTCCCCCTCCTCGACACTCTCTGCCCAAAAATTGATTTTCCTCTTGAACGCTCGAACTTTGTCGATAGCAGTGACCTTTGTTTCACTTTGCCCTTGGAGTGAATTATTCATTTCGTTCATTTGGGAGAAAATATCTGACAAATAGGCAAGTATACACTGCCAATTTTCGTCATTAATAAGGTCTGCTAATTTGGTGTTATGCTCCAAAAGGAAAGCTAAGACTTCAAATTTTAAATCGTTCAACCGAGAGTGTGTATTCCCACGTGAAATCCACCTCACTTCTGTGTGGAGAATCAGGGAACGATGAAGGCTTCCATATCTTCACACAGTATTGTGAAAAGTCTGGACTTAAACGGCCTTGATTTTATGTAGTTATTGATTTGAATGGATTCGTTTAAAACTTTCTTGGACGAAACAGGCATGACAATGACTACTGCTGCTATTCTTGGCGTTTTCTTTTATTTTCGTTATTGCTCCGACTGTAGGACCCATTATAGCTTTTGCACCATCTGTGCGCACATCTATGCAATTAGACCATGAAACTTAGTTTGTCCTTAAAAAAAATCAACCAATAGACGAAATATTTCAGCACATGTATTGGCAGGTAGTGGTCTGGACAATAAGAGGTCCTCCTCAAAACATCCAGAATATTCCTAACGGACAAAAGCCAACAATATCGCTAATCCTGCAACATGAGTGGATTCATCTATTTGCAGAGAAAATGGATTGTGTTGGATGCGAGAAACAAGAGTGTCTTTCACATCATTTGACGTCAACAATGCGTCTCTTGACAGTATTGTTTGGTAATGGCACCGAAGATACAAGCTTTACTGCCTTTTTCGTCTAGCATACAAGAAACAATATCATTAACACATGGCTTTATGAGATTTTTCTGCTATGGTATGAGCTTTGCCTGTTTTTGCCACTCTACAACTAACAAATAAAGAAGCTTTTATTGAATTTTCACTAATTTTTTTGCACGAGTTTTCACGCAACGCTGAGAAGCAGCTAGTTCAGCACTCTTCCTTTTGAGAAAATCGATGTATTTAGCCTGGAAATCATCTTGAGTACCTTCAAAATGACGGTGCAATTTAACTGGAACTATTGAACTGTTCGGAAGGACTAGCGCACAAATTACACACTGAGCTTTACCCTCTTTGGACTCCATAAAACCCATTTCTAAAGAGCATTCATCGTATTTAACGCTTCTTGGTTATTCCACTTCCACATGATATTGCAACCAATGGAGTACTTGCAGCGTTTTCACAGGATAAATCCGGCTGTGGAGCTTCTTGGGATTGGTCTTCCTATGGTCGCCCTCCCTCCCCATTCATTTCAACTGGAAACTTCCCTTGTTGAAAAGGCGATGGAGAGACTGCACCCTTCAATGAACCTGACTTCAGCCACCGATCCATGTTAGAAGTAATAAACTGGTCAAAAATCGACTCGTGAAGTAGGTAGTGCACTGAGAAAGCAGGTTTAACGTTTAACGATGCCTGGGGCCGCATACGTGCCAGCGAGCGCTGTGATCGGTCGACAAAGCTCGCTCCGCGCATGCGTAAAAAGGTTTCCTCGCATCTAGCGCCGTGAGCCGATGCACAAACGACCCTCATATTGTTGCGAAACAGTCGATCAGAGAAGCCGAATTCTCCGGCACTAAATTGTGTACGCGTTCTCACTTAGGAACCGCAAAGGTTGCTTGGCAATACGACCTGGAGTACGCGTTCTTCACACGAAAAAAAAAAAAAATTTGTGATGAATTTGATTTTCACATTTTTATTCAACAATTTTACTCATAATTTTACACGATTTGGTGAAAGGTGGCCGCGGACCTCCTAGAAAGAGCCGGCGGACCCCTTAACCACACGATGGGAAGCCCTGAATTACAAAATCAAACTGATACAGTGATACGGGGAGCTATTCGAATGACTTGGAGCAGCTCGTGAATACCTAAAGTGACAACTGAGCTATTTATCGCCATTTTTCGATTAATTTAATTAATTAGTTAATTTGATACAATATGTGATGAAAATTATCCGGACACCTGGCTGTGCAGGATTTAGTCCACGTTGCTATTAGTGCTATAATGGAAGGAGCCTCCCTATTAAACGCAAGTGCCATGGTAAACATTGTGGTAAGAAATTTTTTGATAAGATCAGCGAGACACAACGTATGCCCACTTCGCCAGTGAGAACCGCAAGATTTTGGGAGCTATTTGTGTGAAATCATGAAGTGTGAAGTGTCAGGCGCAGCTTAAATTGAATATAGGTAGCGGAGCACTGGAATGAACAATCCTAATCATTAAAAGCTTAACTGTGAGTGGCATAGCTGGTTATAATTAATGAATTATAGGAACAGTATTAATAACCTTTCACGTGGTGTATCTATTGAAACCTAGAGCACAGCATGGCGGATACTGCCAGTGTGACTGGGTACACATACTACAGAAATAATTGCTGTGTATCAATGATACGCAGTCTCAGTGTTTTGTTGAATGAAAGTCATCCCCTAATATCAAGGATTTGTAATCGACATATCAGAAATAAATAAAACAATTGCGTCGGTACTTAACTAGTATCGATCTGAATGCTTCATACTGACAGATCCTATTATCAGAGAATTCCAGAAACTACAGTTTTCCTTCTTGGGGGCAGGAGTTATCGGTTCAGTGTTACTTTCTTTTCCGCGAAATGTCAGTGCCGGGGATTTTATTACAGAATTGGACACAGTATTAAGACCAGAATTGCTCGACAAAGTGATGTTCTATGTGGATGATTTTTAATAGCTACATCTATACGTGAGAAGCAGTTGGAGTCAATAGAAAAGATACTACATCAATGTGTACACTCTGGAGTCACAGTTAAACTAGAGAAATCTGAGTTCAGAAGAGACCAGCTAAAATTTATTGACCGTATCATACCACCAAGCGACAGTGTACTGTACCCAAATAAGAAAAAAGCCATTAAGAGTTTTCCGCCATCAAGAACACAGAAACAACTAAAAGCTTTTCTTGGCCTCGCCTAATTCCTTAGAAGACTGCTGAACAATGATAATTTACGAAAGATTTTAAGAATGAATGTGCCATGATATTGGACATAGGAATGTCAAGCAGCAGTCAATAAAAGTAAACATGCCTTAGTCCATTCAAAAATATTACACCACCCAGACATGAGCAGACTCTTGCATTGCATATTCGGGTCTTGGATCATGTTTCCTTCAAACTGTAGAAGAAAATGGAACATCTGAGGTACATACAATAGATTTTGCCTGCAGAATGTTAACGGAGTGTGAAAGGTCATATTCAACAACAGAATTAGAGCCTCTGGACATGGCCTGGACTTTCAAAAAATTTCATTATCACACATACGGAAAACACGCAAAGGTATACTGTGACCACAAAGCTTTACGCTTTCTACTCGGTTGTAAATTGTTACACCCACATTTGGTCAAATGATCGTTATAAGTGCAGGAACACAACTTCGAAACATTACACATAAGTGACAAGAATAACATTAAATCTGATGCTCTGCCTAAATTACCTGAAAGCTTGCTAGACTTGGCAGACATAGTGGAAAAGGAGTCCAATTTTAAGGTGTACCTAATTAAACATGCTAAACACAGACAAAATTTACAAACTTCCAGCATGCTGAAATAGCTGTGGGTCAGCAACTACTGTTAATCAGTAAAACGGAAACGCCAGTCCAAAGTTGCAAAGTTTACTTTTTTATTCCCTCGATGACTAGTTTCGGGCCGCGAGCTATTTCCAGATCATCCTAACCAGTGTATTCAGATAACTAGTTACCCAAATATAATTGTAGCCAGATATGAAAATGCTTTGTTCGCCTTAACCAGAGTAAACCATGGCACAGAAACCGATTATAAGCAGTTAATTAACCACGTCAATAGCCATTTGAAAGCCATAGAGGCTCTTAAATCTGATGTCCCGCTACACGAAGTCGTTCTTTTGGAAGCAATTCTGACCGGTTTCTGACATATAGATCGTCATGAGCAGGAGACAAAGATTTCTGTGCCCAGTTTCACGACATAGAATCAACATAATTTTTATGGAAACAAGGTGTCAGGCTCTTGAGTTGATCAGACTCAGGGACATCATCACAAAGATCCGCAAGCAACTCAAATCAAACGAAGCATGTGGGGAAGGCACATCTGGCTCATGCTGATGCTGATCGGGCAAGTCAGTTTTGTAATGAACCACATGCTATCAGCAAATGCAAGGGGTTTCAAGCGCGAAATATCGACGAGCGTCGGGCATTTATAACAAGAAATAAGATTTGTTTTTTGTTAATTAGCACTGGTCACTCCTCTAGTAAGTGCAAGATTTTTCCTCTTAAGACCTGTAAGGGAAGGCACAACATACTTCCCAAAAATCAGCTGATTCATAGGACAGACAGAATGGTGCATGTGGAAGCCACTCCTTGGTCTATCACGTCTAACATAAATTGTAACACTTCGTTGGCAACCGCTGTTGCCAACATTACGGACAGCATGGATAAGCAGCAGCCCACTAGGGTGCTGCTAGATAATGTGAGCCAGCTGTCCTTTATATCTAATGGTATGGAAGTTAAATTAACACTGAAACTAAATATACAGTCGTTTTCTCTAAATGGAGTAAACAGAGCCTTTCCAACTTCAGTGTGTTCTACCTGTAACGTTGAACTGTCGCCTAGGATTAGCGATTTTCATATTAGAACTACTTGTTCTATTGTGGACAGTCACCAGTGACTTACTGGCAAGCTATACAGGGTGGTCCATTGATAGTGACCGGGCCAAATATCTCACGAAATAAGCATCAAACGAAAAAAATACAAATAACGAAACTCGTCTAGCTTGAAGGGGGAAACCAGATGGCACTATGGTTGGCCCGCTAGATGGCGCTGCTATAGGTCAAACGGATATCAACTGCGTTTTTTTTAAAATGAACCCCTTTTTTATTACATATTTGTGTATTACGTAAAGAAATATGAATGTTTCATTTGGACTACTTTTTTCGCTTTGTGATAGATTGCGCTGTAATAGTCACAAACATATAAGTACGTGGTATCACGTAACATTCCGCCACTGCGGACGGTATTTGCTTCGTGATGCGTTATCCGTGTTAAAATGGACCGTTTACCAATTGCGGAAAAGGTCGATATAGTGTTGATGTATGGCTATTGTGATCAAAATGCCCAACGGGCGTGTGCTATATATGCTGCTCGGTATCCTGGACGACATCATCTAAGTGTTTGAACCGTTCTCCGGATAGTTACGTTATGTAAGGAAACAGGAAGTGTTCAGCCACATGTGAAACGTCAACCACGATGATAATGCCCTAGTAGATGTTTTAGCTGCTGTCGCGGATAATCCGCACATCAGTAGCAGACAAATTGCGCGAGAATCGGGAATCTCAAAAACGTCGGTGTTGAGAATGCTACATCAACATCAATTGCACCCGTACCATATTTCTATGCACCAGGAATTGCATGGCAACGACTTTGAACGTCGTGTACAGTTCTGCCAGTGGGCACAAAAGAAATTATAGGACGATGACAGATTTTTTGCACGCGTTCTATTTAGCGACGAAGCGTCATTCACCAACAGCGGTAACTTAAACCGGCATAATATGCACTATTGGGCAACGGAAAATCCACGATGGCTGCGACTAGTGGAACATCAGCGACCTTGGCGCGTTAATGTATGGTGCGGCATTATGGGAGGAAGGATAATTGGCCCCCATTTTATCGATGGCAACCTAAATGGTGCAATGTATGCTGATTTCGTACGTAATGTTCTACCGATGTTATTACAGGATGTTTCACTGTATGACAGAATGGCGATGTACTTCCAACATGATGGATGTCCGGCACATAGCTCGCACGAGGTTGAAGCGGTATTGAATAGCATATTTCATGACAGGTGGATTGGTCGTCGAAGCACCATATCATGGCACGCACGTTCACAGGATCTGACGTCCCCAGACTTCTTTGTGTGGGGAAAGTTGAAAGATATTTGCTATCGTGATCCACCGACAACGCCTGACAATATGCGTCAGCGCATTGTCAATGCATGAGCTAACATTACGGAAGGCGAATTACTCGCTGTTGAGAGGAATGTCGTTACACGTATTGCCAAATGCATTCAGGTTGACGGACATCATTTTGAGCATTTATTGCATTAATGTGATATTTACAGGTAATCACGCTGTAACAGGCCTTTATTTAAAATAACTGTAACCAATTTTCCAAGACAGAAGGCCCAATGCTTTTAACCTAAAATAGTATTTTAGCCCAAGTGATATAAGACTTGATAAGTAAGAATCCAATATTTTAAAGTGGCTGAGGATCCATGCTATTAAACATTAACACAACTACAATAAATCTTAAACAGGCAGAAAGCCCATAGCTGTATCTTCCAAAAGTTAATACTTGATAAGTAGGATCCTTGAAACAAAGTGGCTGAAGGCCGCTGCTTTTAAACAATACAATAAATTTTCAACAGGCAGAAGGCCCAAGCTCTATCTTCAGACAATGTAAGACTTGCCCAATATAGCAAAACATTTAAAACAGATGAAGGCCTTTGATTTTAGAAACAATTACAAGCGTACAAATTCCAACCATCGGCTATGACCCATTTAAAATACACTCCTGGAAATGGAAAAAAGAACACATTGACACCGGTGTGTCAGACCCACCATACTTGCTCTGGACACTGCGAGAGGGCTGTACAAGCAATTATCACACGCACGGCACAGCGGACACGCCAGGAACCGCGGTGTTGGCCGTCGAATGGCGCTAGCTGCGCAGCATTTGTGCACCGCCGCCGTCAGTGTCAGCCAGTTTGCCGTGGCATACGGAGCTCCATCGCAGTCTTTAACACTGGTAGCATGGCGCGACAGCGTGGACGTAAACCGTATGTGCAGTTGACGGACTTTGAGCGAGGGCGTATAGTGGGCATGCGGGAGGCCGGGTGGACGTACCGCCGAATTGCTCAACACGTGGGGCGTGAGGTCTCCACAGTACATCGATGTTGTCGCCAGTGGTCGGCGGAAGGTGCACGTGCCCGTCGACCTGGGACCGGAGCGCAGCGACGCACGGATGCACGCCAAGACCGTAGGATCCTACGCAGTGCCGTAGGGGACCGCACCGCCACTTCCCAGCAAATTAGGGACACTGTTGCTCCTGGGGTATCGGCGAGGACCATTCGCAACTGTCTCCATGAAGCTGGGATACGGTCCCGCACACCGTTAGGCCGTCTTCCGCTCACGCCCCAAAATCGTGCAGCCCGCCTCCAGTGGTGTCGCGACAGACGTGAATGGAGGGACGAATGGAGACGTGTCGTCTTCAGCGATGAGAGTCGCTTCTGCCTTGGTGCCAATGATGGTCGTATGCGTGTTTGGCGCCGTGCAGGTGAGCGCCACAATCAGGACTGCATACGACCGAGGCACACAGGGCCAACACCCGGCATCATGGTGTGGGGAGCGATCTCCTACACTGGCCGTACACCACTGGTGATCGTCTAGGGGACACTGAATAGTGCACGGTACATCCAAACCGTCATCGAACCCATCGTTCTACCATTCCTAGACCGGCAAGGGAACTTGCTGTTCCAACAGGACAATGCACGTCCGCATGTATCCCGTGCCACCCAACGTGCTCTAGAAGGTGTAAGTCAACTACCCTTGCCAGCAAGATCTCCGGATCTGTCCCCCATTGAGCATGTTTGGGACTGGATGAAGCGTCGTCTCACGCGGTCTGCACGTCCAGCACGAACGCTGGTCCAACTGAGGCGCCAGGTGGAAATGGCATGGCAAGCCGTTCCACAGGACTACATCGAGCATCTCTACGATCGTCTCCATGGAAGAATAGCAGCCTGCATTGCTGCGAAAGGTGGATATACACTGTACTAGTGCCGACATTGTGCATGCTCTGTTGCCTGTGTCTATGTGCCTGTGGTTCTGTCAGTGTGATCATGTGATGTATCTGACCCCAGGAATGTGTCAATAAAGTTTCCCCTTCCTGGGACAGTGAATTCACGGTGTTCTTATTTCAATTTCCAGGAGTGTACACAATTAAAAGCCAACAAGAAAGGCAGTATAGGCAACAGCGCTCAGAAGTTTCCAGGGGGCTTGGTCTGCCCTTGAAATCTCAACGTTCGCTTAGGTGATACAAGAAGTCGGCCCAACTATACTTGATCCATCGGCAACAACCAAGAGACAGAGACCCACCGAAAAGACGACTTCTAACCACAGACTAGTATAAGATAATTCCAAAGCCAAAACGTTACGGACATAGTCGCCCACAACAAAAATACATTAAGCTGTCAAAAACTACACACCATGTTGGACAACAACAACAGGTGAGGGAGGCTCACTACCTAAATTTACGTCAGCGACCAAGGCAGGTAACCGGAACGCTAAAGGCCACAAGGCAGAAAATTCTGCTGGTGCACTTTAATTTCAAATCGACGAATATAGTTAATTCCACCACACGGAAGCTAAACCTTCACCAACTCTAGCACTCGCTGCTGCTCCCAGGAATAACGCCAACAATGAACCACCAAGCGAGGGGACAAGGTGAACAGACGTGGCTTCCGTAACTAAATCACCGCTGAACTGCATGTCCTGGGTCGGTGAGCCATGAACCTCGTAGCACTCGGAACAGCCCCCACATGCTGCGACACTGCATAGAAACCACCAGCGGGCCCCGCCAACTGCGCCGTCTAGAGACTTGCTTGCTGATCCTCTCCAACCGATTGACTGGATGCACGCGGCCAAGCCGGAACTATAAACACCAGACCAAAGATGGTATACGGTGCAAATATCGATACACAACGCTGTTGCCACGCTTAAAAAGGGGAAGAACCAAGGCATAAGCGAAATAACCTCGGGAAATCAAACGAAGAGTAACATCCAAGTTTTAAAACAACGCATAAACCTGGACCAGCATGGCTCATCCTCATTTAGCTTTTTTTGGTGTTCATCTTATATCATGCTTTCAAGGCGCTGTCCATTCCGTTCAGCTGTCTTCCACGTCCTTGGCTGTCTATCAGAATTACAATTTTGTTAGCAAACTTCCAAGTATTTATTTCTTCTCCATGGATTTTAATTCCTACTACAATTTTTTGTTTGTTGCTTTACTGCTTGCACAATATACTGATGGAATAACATTGGGGATAGGCTACAACCCTGTCTCACTCCGTTCTCAACCACTGGTTCACTTTCGTGCCCCTTGACTTGTGACTGCCATCTGGTTTCTGTACGAATTGTAAATAGGCTTCCGCTCCCTGTAGTTGACCCCTGCCGCCTTCAGAATTTAAAAGAGAGTACTCCTGTTAACATTGTCGAAAGCTTTCTCGAAGTGAACAAATGCTAGGAACATTGGTTTGTCTTTCCTTATCTTCTAAGACAAGTCGTTGGGTCTGTATTGCCTCACGTGTTCCAACAGTTCTACGGAATCCAAGTTGATCTTCCCCGATGTCGGCTTCTACCAATTTCAGCATTCATCTGTAAAGAATGTGTGTTAGTATTTTGCAACCAGGACGTATTAAACTGGTCGATCGATAATTTTCACACCTGTGAACATCATCTTTCTTTGGGATTGGAATTATATTCTTCTGTAAGTCTGACGGTATTTCGCCTCTCTCATACATCTTGCTTACGAGATGGTAGAGTTTTGTCATTGGTAGTTCACTAAAGGCTATTTGTAGTCGTAATGGAATGTTGTCTACTCCCGAGGCCTTGTTTCGTCTGAAGTCTTTCAGTGCGGTGTCAAATTCTTCATGCAATACCATAGCTCCTATTTTATCATCTACGTTCCCTTCCATTTCTTTAACATTTTCCTCAAGTACATCACCCTTGAACAGACCCTCTGTATACTACTTCCACATTTCTGCTTTCCCTTCTTTGCTCAGGACTGTATTCATACAGGTGATTCTCTTTTCCTTTTAACTTTCGTGTAGGCAGTATCTCTATCTTACCTTAGTGATACATGCTTCTGCATCCTTACATTTGTCCTCTAGCCATCCCTGCCTAGCCAATTCTCACATCCTGTAGATTTCATTTTTCAGAGGTTTGTGTTGCCTTCCGCCTGCTTCATTAACTGCATATTTATATTTTCTACTTTCATGATTGAAATTCAATCTCTATTCTACCAGCCAGCTTCCTGTTTCATTCCTTACCCGCAGTCCGCATTCACCTGCTGCTTTTCATTGCCTTTCTTTCCCTACTCTCGAATTCCAGTCCCCTATGACTACCTCCTGAGTAGTAACCAGCCGGAGATGCGAATAGGGGATTATTTTATCTCTGAAATATTTTACCCAAGGGGACGCCATCATTCAACCATACAGTAAAGCTGCATGGTCTGGGAAAAATTACAGCTGTAGTTTCCCCTTGCTTTCAGCCGTTCTCAGTCCCAGCACAGCAGGTCCGTTTTGGTTGATGTTGCAAGTCCAGATCAGTCAATCATCGTGACTTGGCCGTGAAACTTCTGAAATGGCTGCTGCCCCTCTTCAGGAACCACACATTTGTCTGACCTCTCAACAGATACCCCTCCGTTGTGGTTGCACCTGCGGTACGGCTATCTGACGCTCCCAAGCCTCCCCACCAGCGGCAAGGTCCATGGTTCATGGGGGGCAGCTGTCGTTTATCCTCTATAGAAAGTCGTCATAAGATCGAAACAAATCGCTGAACGATTTGGATAAGATATCTGAACGGCGCAAAAACTAGTAACTGGTCTTAAATAATGAAAAGTGTGAGCTCATCCACATGAATGGCAAAAGGAATCTGTTAAACGTAGGTTATACGATAAATTAATCAAATCTAAAGGCCGTAAATTCAACTAAATATCTAAGAATTACAATTATTAACAACTTAAATTGGAGGGAACACATAGAAAATGTCTTGGGGATAAGGTTAACCAAAGACGGCGTTTTATTGGCAAGACACTTAGAAAATCTAAAAGATGTACTAAGGAGACTGCCTACACTTCGCTTGTCCGTCCTCTTTTACAATACTGCTGCGCAGTGTGGAAGCCTTACCAGATGGGATTGACGGAATACATCGAAAAAGCTCAAAGGGGGGCAGCACGTTTTGTATTATCGCGATATGTGGGAGAGAGTGTCACTTAAATTATACAACGTAATTAAAATAAAGGCGTTTTTTGTTGCAACGGTACCTTATCATGAAATTGAAACACCAGTTTCCTCCTCCGAATGCGGAAGTATGTTGTTACCGACCTACATAGAGAGAAGCGACCGTGATAATACAATAAGTAAAATGAGAGATCTCACGGAAATAAACAGGTGTTCGTTTTTTACGTGCGCTGTTTGTGATTGGAATAATAGCGGATTAGTGCAGATGCTTCAGTGAACCGTCCACCAGGAACTTAACTGTGATTTGCAGAGCATCCATGTAGATGTAGATCTTCAGTGAAAGTGAATGAGAAGTGCGGGATCTGCCGAATGGAGAGAACAGTCAAATGAGTAGAGATATGGTGTGAGTGATCTAAAGGCATTTCCCATTTAGAGCCGCTACTGCGCCATGTGTAAACTCAGTTTGTGGGAATAATACACCCGATATTGAACTAGCTGCATGTGATATTGGTACTTCTTAATAATGCCAGGCTCATTTGAGACGACATTTGAAAATTTATTTAGGAAATCAGGTAGTTCAGCCTGTTGTTGTTCTATTAAATGCTCGGATTCTCACATTTTAGTTTGAATGCATTATAAAATCCCCACGTTATCTTCCATATTCTTACACCCTAGTGCGTTATGAGCACAGTACTCACCACCACCAGAGTACAGCGCCTTAGTTTTTATCATTTTGAGACTGAGCTTCACTTTCTCATAGTACCAGCCATGATGCGCTTTTTTCCCAATAAACTTTAAACTAATTTCCTACGACCTGCTAGTAAATGAGATGGTCCGTTCGGAAGGTCGATCTTTGCATTCACTGCTGGCAGAAATTCAAAGCCTAACAGACAAATTCCTTACTGTGAGAAACGTTGAGTCTGCGCAGAATAACGTGGCTGGTAGATGCGCGATCGGCAGGGGACTTACGAGGAGACTGGACGTGGGGCGAGTTACGGGCACTCGGGCACTCTCTGTAGGGGAACTTTCGAGCGTTGGAGGGGTAATGTTGTTCTAAACTGAAGCGTACGGTCATAATTTTTGTTAAGTAGTAAGTGGAGCCCACACCTGTATGGAGACCAATCGGGAAGATCTGTCACTTCTGCTTTCGTTGGTATCTGAAACGAATTCCGTTGAATTGGTTTTCGCCTGGCTTATTAACCATTGGTGAGTTTTAGTAAAACCTGCACATTCAACTTGTTGCCATGTTAAAATTTTCTTCTATTGTCAAAACACGGCCATGTTTACAGTTTCATCTAACATATTGTGCAGGCGCATTTGCGAGACAATTCTGAAACAGTGGTTTATGAAGTTTGTTAAATAAGGAACTGAGGAACAGTAAAGTCAGTGGCTTATGAAAAAGCGTACAATCGGTACAAAAATAAACATGTAATATCTCCACTTATATTGCTTCAAAACTTATAGCCTTTCTCGTTTCACCAGATGATGAAGTTCTGCATTATAAGCATATGGAAAAATAGTCTCCTCTTTGCGTGCTATCATTTGCCAAAATCTGATTTCAATATCACAAAACGTCAAGGAAATACGAGGAATGTTGTGGATATTACACTCTGGCTTTACTGCTGGCGGGTCACAGGTGAGTGTGCTATGTCAGATCAACTTTTTCGAGATCAATGACTGATGGGAGACCATCTCGTAAGTCTAAAGAAGAATTCAATATGTTAGCTACATTTAATATAGCGAAATATATAGTGTAGTAAGTACCAAACGTAAAATCATAGTGACCCCTGTTTTTCATTGCAACTTTTTCGAAATTCGCGATGTGTCTTCCAACAAATATCACCATAACTATGACCATTAACGAAATGATGTGCACATTATCATGAAGCTGACATATAAAGCTGTAAGTAACGCAAGAATGATTTTTTGTACCGAATCGTGTGTGTAAAATCGTTTTAGAAAGATTGCGTCTTGCTCCTCGATTTTGTTACCGCCGGCGGAGAGAGGCAAACATTGTCGGCATCCCCTCCTGAACAAACGAACGAACTCGCCTATCGCTTTTGTGGCATTGGCCATCGTATTCTGTGCTGACTGCTACTGTCCGACTTCACATTTCATTTCACAGTCGCCTAACTAATTGCCCCTTGGCGCCAATAGCACGAGACTATACAGTTCGGGAGTGGTATTTTTGGCATTCGAGTTTCACTGATTTCACTTTTAAAACAATTCCCGTCAAGGACGTTAATATCTGCACCTCTGTCCGAAAACTATCGTGGGTATGCTTCCCACTACGGCATCCACTGCTGCCTGAACTAGTTGTTCTTTAAGTTGCATGCGCGATTTAAAACTCCGCAGGTTTCCTCTCGAATGTCTGAATCCCCACTGTATCGTAGGCTCGTAGTTATATATTCTGGGTCATCACAAATTTTTAAATTCAGATATATATGTCAGTGCGAAATAAATAGTGTCCGCTGTATAACAGCTATGCTTATCAGCATATTTGTACAACTTCCGTCGCTAACAATAATAATAATGATAATAATAATACGCACATTTTTTCTGAAAAAGGGATGAATTGTTTATGTGGAATTTCGTTGTTTTGTACCTAATTTAGTAGATTTGTGGCAAGAATGAAGTAATGTTTAGGCATTAATTACTCTGTTTCCCATTTTTGTGTAAGTGGGAGTTTTCGCGGTATTTTTTATTGGAAAATGTACAAGATCCCTAATTCGTGTATTAGTTAATGAATTATCTTCCAGGCCGAAAATCGGGCATTTTTAAGTTGCACCCACACAACTTACGCTTACGATAAACTTCTTTGTTAAATATTGACTGTAGTCATTCTTACTTGATTTCATCACTATTTCAGACAACGGAGACCCTACTTCCTTTGCGGCTAACTTTTCCTGGTAATTTTGTTTTCTTTTAGGGCTTAATAGAGGTTCAACAGAGTGCACGTTGACACTACACAGGCAAGCCGATTCCTCCGCACAGTGAACAACCAACTCGAAACACAAACTGTCTTTTGCGGACATTATTAAATTCAAATAGTACTATCTACCAACAAGGTCACTTGCCTGGATTACAAATGAGGCACTTAGAGACACGATTGCCAGAAGCTCCCCATATTTAAGTGAATATCAGGGAAACCAATGAGACAGGTTTTAGTGGATATTCAGATATAGTGTAATGTGGACCTATCGTGCTGATGAACCTGATCCACCATAGGGTCAACATATTTCATAGGCGTGAATAAACGCTGGTCTCCAATTGACGATGTGCTCTATGGTAGTCAGTGCCTCAAATGGATTATTGTATGATAAAATCCAAAACTTAATGTACTACATCTCAATCAGAATCCCACAAAATAGGTTTTTAAGGCAATATATGTACAGCATATACTGATGTCCGATCTAAGTTTACTATATAGTGAATGAATTGGCGTATCTGTGCAGTGTGCGATTGCCTAGTGGGATTTATGCCAAGCAAACGTCTGCTGCTGAGTGCTACCACCCGGTGTCATTGATGTAAACTTGTAGTTGAGTGGTAAGGGCTAGTAATACACGTCCTGAATCGTGCACATTGCTTTTCAAATCCGTATTTATTTCTCACGTAAGGCCATTACATCACGCCAGTTGCGCATGCTCGCAACTCTGATGCCAAGTTTCACTGAGTCTAAGGGAACAACGTAGCACAGAGCGGTAGGTGCCATGTATTTCAGAATACCTCATCTACAGTACGATTAAAGCGTTTAAAGAGAAACGACCAATAAATACACAAGTTCATGCGCTGTTATGCTCTTACACAGCAGCCGCCACTGCTCTTGATGCCGTCTATCACTCCCATTCCTCCCCCTTTCCGACCGTCGCATTGAGCACAATGGGGGCGGTTTTAGTGTGACACCTGCGTTGCTTGAGAACCATTCCTGGGACACCCCTACAACGCACACGGAATGATTTCAGGGGGGGGGGGGGGGGGGGGTGGCGTCCAAGTGGTGCAGGCCCCATATTTCGTGCCGACATGTCAGCAAATCTCTCAGTTATCATAATCTCTCAGTTATCATAATTGCGGAGGGCAAAAATATACTTTTTAGTTTCAGTTTTCTGATTTTATTTCGAAGTTATTAACAGTCGAGCATTAATCGCCTTGCAAAACAATGAAGTTATTTTTGCAAGTTTGCTAAAGAAATTTGGCTTTATTAATCTTTCACCTGAGGCAATCATTTTATTGGAAACGAAGTGTTTCATTCTACAGTATTGGTTAGTTCCAATTGTTTGCTGAATTTCAAGTGCACGTTATCTTCTGCCATGCGCGGCATTATGCCATAATAAAGAAACAAAAATGAGATCGTAGAGTACTGGTACTCCAAGAAAATTTACATCCCAAAAACCACACTGAAAAACTTAATATCAGATGGGACCTACTTCATTGTGAATCTGGAAAAAACCAATGTGCACTTCAAGCCGAATTATGCATTTTACTATGATTTACGAAATTCCGATGCTCTTGAGAGTATCCTCAGACGCCCTGTTTCTTCTGTATTGTAATGTAAGCTCTCTTAGTGCTTTATACATATTTACATGTGAGCTTCCTACACCACTGCCGCTGCTCACGCGCAGTAATGCCTCTTTTCTGGCGCTCTCTGGCAAGTGGTAAATCGAACCTATTTCTAACAGTCTCCAGATGGTATTGCGAACGGTGGTTCGAAAAGCGTTACTTTCAAAGTACATTTCTTTTTACGCAAGATGAATTATGTTGCGTGTGAGAAAGTGGGATGGATTTCTAAATCATATAGCGTGTAAAATTGAGCAGTTTGAGGGCTGGCCACTTACGAGAATTCCGAGCCCAGACATTTATCTCATAATTTTAAATTTACTGGCACATTTGTGTGATGTATCTTAAAGTATAACACACCCCAAAAAAGATCAATATTATATGTGAAAGCTTAGCTTTTCTTGTAGCTATTCTATGTACATTAATATAAACCGTTAACTTTTTCTCTGTGTGTTCGCCCTACGTAAAAAGTGATCTTACTATTGGCTGATTATAACACGTGTCTTATGCTCTGAATATCGGCTGTCATCGGCTGACGAGATCACGTGGCATGAGATACTGTATGATTGCACCACGAAAAGACATCGCAACCTCGGTTTCAACGCTCCCGAAATTAGCGCGCTGTGTTTTCGTCTAGACGAACCAAGATATATGCGACGTACTACATTCACCTACCACATCTTGGCAATAAAATAAAGTCTTCAGTTTCATAAATGCGGTGATTCTAAGTTAGCGACAAGTGTTTGTGAGGCACTGAATCCCCATGTATACATCTGCTTTACAGCTGTCCTATTTATGGAGTTAGTGACGGCATGACGCGTAATTTCACATGTCAAACACGGCTGATATGCGTTTGTGTCCTTGTAAGAGGCGTGCTACGTTACTATCTAACATTTTATATGAGTGATGCAAGCGTAGTGCTATTTCCGAACCGTGATCGGATGTGAACAGTGGACGCCATACACCTCTGCAGAGTTATATTGTGGATGTATCACGAAGAATCGATGTTTTAAGGATGTTTCTTAATTTTCAAGTTTGTCCCCTCAGTTTATCGTAGAGAAACCTGTAAGAAGAAAGTATGTCATGTGCTTGAAATATATTTCATACATTGGAATATTAACAGCGTTGCATTTCACACGACTTTTAGGTCGGAATGTGCACCGCTCTAACATTATATAGTGTTAGAAGTGCAGAACTGTGTAGCCTCAGGATCGCATGTGTTTATGTTATCTCTTACCAAAACCTTCTTAGTACTGACCCCAGACACTAGAACGATACGTTACAAATGATATCGCAGTTGATATACATAAAATGATTCATACTCCGTGCGTCTGGAGTTTCATCATGCGTAAAAACCACACGTTTCTTGTTCTTCTTGACTGACTGCTATTACAACACAACACTTTCGTCTCTACTGCTATACACCGATAAGGGGTGCTAATGTCCTGGACATGCGCGCATCTAGAGAAATCTTGTGCACATGGATGGGCACAGGGAGAAAGATTGGTGCAGAACAATGCTTACGGACTCGCTTCGCTCTATTACCTCACGAGATGCGAAATGTAGCGGTCTACTTCTGGACAGCTGCATATTAACTCAGTGAGTCCTGCAGACAATGTGAGATCTTTCGTGCCGCATATAACTTTATCCTAAGAATACGAGAATGCTCTGTGACCATCTGCATAGGGAATGATCGTAAATTACGCACTATGATCGAAGTGCTAGAAATGTGTAGATCGCCTTCTGGTATACTTTGGTGTATATGTTCTAGAACTGCATAGTCATCTATCTACATTCGTAATCAAGGATATTGTTCTCGCGAAGTAGTGTAGGGGCAGTTAGTCATGATACAGAAACTGGGAAGCATGCTGCCGCGTCATTGGTCGGTGTTGAAATCACGATAAAATTGCAGAATCTTGTCAATGCCTCTGGTGCTCATAATGAAAAAACTGTATGGGCGGCGGTTAGTAAGAAAATGAAGAATGCACCTTTCCACTTGTTTGACCTTGCTGCCGATGTCCTATTCCCAATCCGTTACCTACGGAAACATTTCCATACGTCTATCCTGCATTTACAGCACCAGAAGTGCACCTAGTGGCAAGATCTAGAACTAATTTTTTTCCAGCGTAAAACGGTTCCCTATTATCTCATGAGAATATATACGGAGTTTCGCTGCCATACTATAATTACGGCCCACACTGGACCTCTACATCTACATGGATACTCTGCAAATCACATTGAAGTGCCTTGCAGAGTGTTCATCGAACCACCTTCACAATTGTCTATTATTCCAATCTCTTATAGCGTGCGGAAATAACGAACACCTATATCTTTCCGTACGAGCTCTGATATCCTTCATTTTATCGTCGTGATATTTTCTGCCTATGTAGGTCTGTGCCAACAAAATATTTTCGCATCCGGAGGAGAAAGTTTGTGATTGGAATTTCGTGAGAAAATTCTGTCGCAACGAGAAACGCCTTTGTTTTAAGTCTAGCCCAAATCGTGTATCATTTCTGTGAGACTGTCTCACATATTTCACGATAATACAAAATGTGCTGCCTTTCAACTTTTTCGATGTACTCCATCAGTCCTATCTGGTAAGGATCCCACATCGTGCAGCAATATTCTAAAAAGAGGACGGACAAGCGTAGTGTAGGCAGTCTCCTTAGTAAGTCTGTTACATTTTCTGAGTGTCCTGCCCATGAAACGCAGTCTTTGGTTAGCCTTCCCCATAACATTTTCTGTGCGTTCCTTCCTATGTAATTTGTTCATAATTGTAATTCCTAGGTGTTTAGTTGAATTTACGGCCTTTGTATTTGATTTATCGTGTAACCGAAGTTTGAGTTTCTTTTAGCACTCATGTGGATGACCCCATACTATTCGTTATTTATGGTCTACTGCCACTTTTCCCACCATACAGTTATCTTTTCTAAATCGTTTTCCAGTTTGTTTTATTCTTCTGATGACTTTATTAGTCGATAAACGACAGCGTCATCTGCTAGTAACTGAAGACGGCTCCTCAGATTGTCTCCAAAATCGTTTATATAGATAAGAAACAGCAAAGTGCCTAGAACAGTACCTTGGGGAATGCCAGAAATCACTTCTGTTTTACTCGGTGACTTTCCGTCAATTAATACGAACTGCGACCTCTGACAGAGAATCACAAATCCAGTCACATAACAGACGATATTCCATAAGCACGCTATCTCACTATAATCCGCTTGTATGGTACAGTGTCAAAAGCCTTCTGGAAATCCAGAAATACGGAATCGATCTGAAATCCCTTGTCAGTAGCACTCAACACTTCATGCGTATAAAGAGCT
The DNA here is from genome assembly GCF_021461395.2 of Schistocerca americana. NCBI lineage: Eukaryota > Metazoa > Arthropoda > Insecta > Orthoptera > Acrididae > Schistocerca > Schistocerca americana. Next base: position 595,471 of record NW_025725123.1, on the reverse strand, counting down.
AGCTGTGTTTCACAAGAAAGATGTTTTCTTAACCTATGTTGACTGTGTCGATAGACCGTTTATTTGAGGTAATTCGTAATATTCGAACAATATCCGTTCCAGAATCGTGCTGCATATCGACGTTAACGATATGGGCCTGTAATTTAGTGGATTACTCCTACTACCTTTCTTGAATATTGGTGTGACCTGTGCGACGTTGCCGACCGGTGAGGCCGAGTGGTTCTAGGCGCTTCAGTCCGGAACCGCGCGACTGCTACGGTCGCAGGTTCGAATCCTGCCTCGTGCATAGCTGTGTGTAATGTCCTTAGTTTGGTTAGGTTTAAGTAGTTCTAAGTTTTAGGGGACTGATGACCTCAGATATTAAGTCCTATAGTGCTCAGAGCCACTTGTGCAACATTCCAGTCTCTGGGTACGTATCTTTCGTCGACCGAACGGTTGTATATGATTGTGAAGTATCAAGCTAATGCATGAGCATACTCCAAAAGGAAGGTAATTGGTATACAGTCTGGACCAGAAGACTTGCTTTTATTAAGTGATTTAAGTTGCTTCACTACTCCGAGGATATTTACTTCTACGTTACTCACGTTGGCAGCTGTTCTCGATTCGATTTCTGGATTATTTACTTCGTCTTCTTTGGTTGGTTGGTTGGTTTGGGGGATTAAAGGGACCAGACTGCCATGGTCATCGGTCCCTTTTTCCAAAGACAAAGAACACCCACAGAGAATAAAAACAAGGAACAGAAGAGATCACAGACGAGACAGAACAAGAGATACTGAGACAAAGACAAGACAAGACAAAACAAACTAAAACCACACAGAGTGTGACGGTGGTTGGCCGACCATAGACAGAAAAAAGGAAAGGCCAACCACGTAGAAACACATTAAAAAATCAGTGTAAAACCATAGGCCAAAGGCCAGAATCAATACAAAACAATAAAATAAAACATAAACACTCAGAGTAAATGATAAAATCCCCCTGCCCGAATAAAACGTAAAACTAAGTCAGCCATAGTGGAGTCGTCTGTGAAAAGGGCAGGGAGCGTAGCAGGCAGCGCAAATGTCTGCCTGACCACAGCTAAAAGGGGGCAGGCCAGCAAAATGTGGGCCACTGTCAAAGCTGCCCCACAGCGACATAGAGGAGGGTCCTCCCGGCGCAGTAAATAACCGTGTGTTAGCCGGGAGTGGCCAATGCGGAGCCGACAAAGGACGACGGAGTCCCTGCGGTTGGCTCGCATGGATGACCGCCACACAGCCGTCGTCTCCTTGACAGCACGGAGTTTATTGGACATTGTCAGTGCGCGCCATTCATCGTCCCATAGCGCCAAGATTTTGCGGCGGAAGACTGCCCGCAAATCAGTTTCTGGGAGGCCAAGGTCCAGAGATGGCTTGCTGGTGGCCTCTTTCGCCAGGCGGTCAACATGTTCGTTACCCGGGATACCGACATGACCGGGGGTCCACACAAAGACCACAGAGCGGCCGCAACAGGCAAGAGTATGCAGAGACTCGTGGATAGCCATCACCAGACGAGAACGAGGGAAACACTGGTCGAGAGCTCGTAAACCGCTCAGGGAATCGCTACAGATAACGAAGGACTCACCTGAGCAGGAGCGGATATACTCTAGGGCACGAAAGATGGCGACCAATTCAGCAGTGTAAACGCTGCAGCCATCCTGCAAGGAACGTTGTTCGGAACGGTCCCCTAGAGTGAGCGCATACCCGACACGACCAACAACCATCGAACCGTCAGTGTAAACAACACCAGAGCCCTGATACGTGGCCAGGATAGAATAAAAGCGGCGGCGGAAGGCCTCTGGAGGGACTGAGTCCTTCGGGCCCTGTGCCAGGTCCAGCCGAAGGCAAGGGCGACGAACACACCATGGGGGTGTATGCAAAGTAGCCCGGAAAATAGGTGGAACAGTGAAAACCTGAAGCCCAGAGAGAAGCTCTTTGACGCGGACCGCTATTGTACAACCAGACCGGGGCCGACGATCTGGCAGATGGACGACCGTTCGCGGGAACAGGAGACGATAATTTGGATGCCCGGGCGAGCTGAGAACATGGGCAGCATAAGCGGCCAGCAAACGTTGGCGTCGGAACCGCAGTGGAGGGACACCTGCCTCCACGAGTAAGCTGTCCACAGGGCTGGTGCGGAAAGCACCAGTGGCAAGGCGTATCCCGCTGTGGAGGATTGGGTCCAGCACCCGCAACGCAGACGGGGATGCTGAGCCATATGCCAGGCACCCATAATCCAGACGGGACTGGATTAACGCCTGGTAGAGCCGTAACAGGGTAGAGCGGTCGGCTCCCCAGCGGGTGTGGCTCAAACATCGCAGTGCATTGAGATGCCGCCAACACGTCTGTTTGAGCTGCCGGATATGAGGCAGCCAAGTCAACCGGACATCGAAAACCACCCCCAAAAACCTGTGTGATTCCACCACCGAAAGAAGTTCGCCGTTAAGAGAAAGCTGCGGCTCCGGGTGGACAGTACGTCGCCGGCAGAAATGCATAACGCAGGTCTTGGCTGCCGAAAACTGAAACCCATGCGCTACAGCCCAAGACTGCGCCCTACGGATAGCGCCCTGTAGCTGACGTTCAACAGCTGCAATGCCAGTAGAGCTGTAATAAAGGCAGAAGTCGTCAGCATACAGGGAAGCAGAGACAGAATTTCCCACGGCCGCAGCAAGCCCGTTAATGGCTATTAAAAACAGACAGACACTTAAAACAGAGCCCTGTGGCACACCGTTCTCCTGGACGTGGGAGGAACTAGACGAGGCCGCGACTTGCACGCGGAAGGTACGACACGACAGAAAATTGCGGATAAAAATCGGCAGAGGACCCCGAAGACCCCATCCATGAAGCGTAGAAAGAATGTGATGACGCCACGTCGTATCGTACGCCTTCCGCATGTCGAAAAAGACAGCGACCAAATGCTGACGGCGGGAAAAGGCAGTACGGATGGCCGACTCCAGGCTCACCAGATTGTCGGCGGCGGAGCGGCCTTTACGGAACCCACCCTGAGATGGAGCCAGAAGGCCCCGAGACTCCAGTACCCAATTCAAGCGCCGGCTCACCATCCGTTCAAGCAACTTGCAAAGAACGTTGGTGAGGCTAATGGGACGGTAGCTGTCCACCTCCAGAGGGTTCTTTCCAGGCTTCAAAACGGGGATGACAATGCCTTCCCGCCATTGCGACGGAAACTCCCCCTCGACCCAAAGACGGTTGTAAAGATCGAGAAGGCGCCGCTGGCAGTCCACTGAAAGGTGTTTCAGCATCTGACAGTGGATGCCATCTGGCCCAGGAGCGGTATCAGGGCAAGCAGCGAGGGCACTGCGAAATTCCCACTCACTAAATGGAGCATTGTAAGATTCTGGGTGGTTGGTGCGAAACGAAAGGCTCCGACGTTCCATCCGCTCTTTAATGGAGCGGAAGGCCTGGGGGTAATTCGCAGAAGCGGAACTCATACCAAAATGCTCCGCTAAGCGATTGGCAATGACGTCGGAGTCAGTACAAACTGCTCCATTCAGTGAGAGCGCAGGGACGCTGGCAGGTGGCCGATAGCCGTAGACGCGTCGAATCTTGGCCCAGACCTGCGAGGGAGTGACATGGAGGCCAATGGTGGACACATACCGCTCCCAGCACTCCTTCTTGCCTTGGCGGATAAGGAGGCGGGCCCGCGCACGCAGCCGTTTGAAGGCGATAAGGTGGTCGAGGGAGGGGTGTCGCTTGTGACGCTGGAGCGCCCGCCGGCGATCTTTAATCGCTTCAGCGATCTCAGGCGACCACCAAGGCACAGCCTTCCGCCGAGGGGACCCACAGGAATGGGGAATGGCAGATTCGGCGGCAGTAACGATGCCGGTGGTGACCGATTGAACCACCGCATCAATGTCATCGGTAGAGAGAGGCTCAAAAGCGGCAGTGGAGGAGAACAAGTCCCAGTCAGCCTTATTCATAGCCCATCTGCTAGGGCGCCCAGAAGAGTGGCGCTGTGGTAGTGACAAAAAGATCGGAAAATGGTCACTACCACACAGGTCGTCATGCACACTCCATTGGACAGACGGTAAGAGGCTATGGCTACAGATGGAAAGGTCAATGGCGGAGTAGGTGCCATGCGCCACACTGAAGTGTGTGAAGGCACCATCATTTAACAGCGAGAGATCGAGCTGCGACAATAAATGCTCAATGATGGCGCCTCGACCTGTTGCCACTGACCCACCCCACAGAGGGTTATGAGCGTTGAAGTCGCCCAATAGCAAGAAAGGTGGCGGCAATTGGGCGACCAGTGCAGCCAGGACATGCTGCGAGACATCACCATCCGGTGGAATGTAAAGACTGCAGACGGTAACAGCCTGTGGCGTCCACACGCGTACAGCGACAGCCTCTAAAGGCGTCTGGAGAGGGACAGACTCGCTGTGCAGAGTGTGAAGGACATAAATGCAGACGCCACCAGACACCCTTTCATAAGCTGCTCGGTTCTTGTAATAACCCCGATAGCCACGGAGGGCGGGGGTTCGCATCGCCGGAAACCAAGTTTCCTGGAGAGCAATGCAGAAGAAAGGGCGAAGGCTGAGAAGTTGGCGGAGCTCAGCTAAATGGTGGAAGAAACCGCTGCAGTTCCACTGGAGGATGGTATTGTCCATGGCTGAGAAAGGCGTGACAGGACGGGGAAGGCAGATTACGCCGCTGGGTCACCTGCTGCCTCCGATTGAGCACCCGTGCTAGTGGTATCCATGGCGTCTGAGGGACCGGCGAGTTCTAGGTCCTCAGCGGACGCCAGGATCTCCACCTCGTCCTCAGACGCAGAGCTGTAAGGTGGCGGTGGGGTGGCTGCCACCGCGAGTTCCTTGGGCTTAGAGCTCTTCTTCTTTGATTTCTCACGCTGCTCCTTGGGTTTAACTGGCTGGGAGGGCTTCACCGATTCAGTCTCCGGGACTGAGGAGGATCGTGAAGCCCGTCGACCAGCTGATTGCGGGCACTTACGCCACTGGCGGTCGTCAGCCTTCCCACTGGTGGAAACCTGGGAAGGGAGGGACCCGAGGGACCCCTTGCGAGCGTGAGAAGCCGAAGAAGTTGGACACTTCTCCGGCTTAGAAGCAGGGACGGACGTCCCTGATGGGGGGGATGGTGTTGCCCCTGAGGTAGGTGGCGCAGGAGCAACCCGGTGGATAGAGCCCCCCACTGGCAAGGGGGCAGGAGGAGTCTTACTGGTGATCGAGCTGGCTGGAAGTCGTGAAACTGATGGGGCGGGCACAGGTGTCGTAGCGGCGGCGTAGGATGACGTCATTCGCACGGGATGTAATCGGTCGTATTTCCGCTTGGCTTCAGTATAAGTCAGTCGGTCCAGGGTCTTATATTCCATGATTTTGCGTTCTTTCTGGAAGATTCTGCAGTCTGGCGAGCAAGGTGAATGGTGCTCCCCGCAGTTGACACAGATGGGAGGCGGGGCACATGGAGTATCGGGATGAGACGGGCGTCCGCAATCTCGACATGTGAGGCTGGAAGTGCAGCGGGAAGACATATGGCCCAACTTCCAGCACTTGAAGCACCGCATCGGGGGAGGAATATAGGGCCTGACGTCACATCGGTAGACCATCACCTTGACCTTTTCCGGTAACGTATCACCCTCGAAGGCCAAGATGAAGGCACCGGTAGCTATCTGATTTTCCTTCGGACCCCGATGAACACGCCGGACGAAATGTACACCTCTGCGCTCTAAGTTGGCGCGCAGCTCGTCATCAGACTGCAAAAGAAGGTCCTTACGGTAAATAACTCCCTGGACCATATTTAAACTCTTATGCGGTGTGATCGTAACAGCAACATCCCCCAACTTATCACAAGCAAGTAACCGTCGTGACTGGGCAGAGGATGCCGTTTGGATCAGGACCGATCCAGAGCGCATTTTTGACAAGCCCTCCACCTCCCCAAACTTGTCCTCTAAATGCTCGACGAAGAACTGAGGCTTTGTTGAGAGAAAAGACTCCCCATCAGCTCTCGTACAAACTAAGAATCGGGGCGAATAAGTGCTACTGCCATCCTGAGATTTACGTTCCTCCCACGGCGTGGCCAGAGAGGGGAACGTTTTCGGATTGTACTTTTCAGCATTAAATTGAGCCCGAGAACGCTTAGAGACTGCTGGCGGCTGGCCGCCAGCGACAGATGATGTACCACGCTTCATTGCGGGTCATCCGCCCTGATGCCACCTACTCCGACCAAGGGCCCTCCCCACGGGCGCCACCCAGCCACAGCAAAGGCCACCTGGCAGGATGGCCATTGCCGGGAGTCCCGATGCCCCAGGGAGATGGGCATCTACTCCTTGGCATACGTGGGGAGTGAACGGCGCAGGCATCAGTAGAGCGATCCCTGTGTTGTCAGGGGGCTACAACCAAGAGGGTACATGGCGACCCCACCACAACGGACTGGCTACCGTGCTGGATCTTAGGTGCAAAAATGGCCAAGGTCGTCGTCACAGTTAAAAGAAACACTGCAGAGTGCAGCGTGGTAATCGCCCATGAGATCGAAAACGAGCGGGACACCATCGCAACGACGAGAAAGACGGCAATAGGTCTAATTGCACGAAGGATACAGTGCACCATGTAAGGTGCCCTTCCCCAATTGGCTCGCTCTTCGGAATAATTTGGATAGATGGAGGTCAAACCCGAGAGGGGACCATCACATAAGGCCGAAACGTTTGAGACTCCTTTTAGTCGCCTCTTTCGTCTTCTTTTGTGAAGGCATTTCGCAAGGCTGTGTTTAGTAACTACTTTGGTAGCACTGTCTTCGATAGTATCTCCATTGCTATCGCGCAGAGAAGGCATTGGTTGTTTCTTGCCGCTAACATACTTCACATACAACCAGAATCCCTTTGGATTTTCTGCCAGGTTTCGAGACAATGTTTCGTTGTGGAAACAGTTGTAGGGATCTCGCATTGATGTCCGCGCTATATTTCTAGCTTCTGTAAAAGATCGCCAATCTTGGGGATTTAGCGTCTGTTTAAAATTGGCATGTTTGTTTCGTTGCTTCTGCAACAGTGTTCTGACCCGTTTAGTGCACCAAGGAGGATCAGCTCCATCGTTTGTTAATTTATTTGGTATAAATCTCTCAATTGCTGCCGATATTATTTCTTTGAATTTAAGCCACATCTGGTCTACCCTTATTAATTTGGAAGGAGTGAACTTGTCTCTTAGGAAGGCGTCAAGTGAATTTTTATCTACTTTTTTAAATAGGTATGTTTTTAGTTTATTTTTGGTGGATTTGGGGGTTAGATTATTCAATCTCGCTACGACAACCCAGTGTTCACTAATCTGTGGATCCGTTTTGATGCTCGTTATTAACTCTGGATTATTTGTTGGTAACAGGTCAAGTATGTTCTCATAACCGTTTACTATTCCCGTGGGCTCATGATCTAACTGCTCGAAATAGTTATCAGAGAATGCGTTTACCACAATTTCGGATGATGTTTTACGCGTACCTCCGGAATTAAACATGTATTGTTGCCGACATATCGAGGGTAAATTAAAGTCACCACCAACTGTAATTGTATGAGTCAGGTACATAATTGAAATCAAATTCAAGTTTTCTTTGAACCTTTCAGCAGCTGTATCACCTGAATTGGGAGGTCGGTAAAAGGATCCAATTATTTATTCCAGTTGCCATCAGTGACCTCTGTCCATACTTACTCACAGGAAGTATCTACTTCAATTTCGCTGCAAGTTGACCTACATCTGACAACAACGAACCCGCCACCGCCAACCGTGTTTAGCCTATCCTTTCGGAACACCGTTAGGTTCTTCGCAAAAATTTCGGCCGAGCTTATATCCGTCTTTAGCCAGCTTCCAGTCCCGATAACGATTTGAGCAGCAGTGCTTGCTATTAGCGCTTCGAGCTCCATTACTTTCTCAACACAGCTACGACAGTTTGCAGCTGTTATACCGATGGTTCCTGTATTTACTGTACGTTCTTCCTGTGTTCGGCCTCCACCCTTTGTGACTGAAGCCCTTCTTGTGTTTTCCCCAGACCCTCTAACCTAAAAAACCGCCCAGTCCATGCCACACAGCCCCGGCTACCCGCGTATCCGCCTCCTGCGTCTAGTGGACACTTGACCTATTCAGCGGAACCCGAAACCCAACCATCCTTTGGCGCAAGTCGAGGTATCTGCAGCCTACACAGTCGCAGAACCGTCTGAGCCTCTGATTCACACCCTCAACTAGGCTGCGAATCAGAGGTCCGCAATCGGTCCTATCGAGTATGCTGCAAATGGTCAAATCTGCTTTCATCTTGCAAGCAAGACTGGCAGCGTTTACCACTTTCATTAGCCGCTCGGAACCAGAATCTCTTCTGATCCAAAGTGACACACATCATTGGTTCCGACGTGAGCAACCACCTGCAGTTGGCTGCACCCTGTGCTCTTCATGGGATCCAGGAGGACCTGTTCCACATCTGGAATGACTCCACCCGGTATGCACACTGAGTGCACATTGGTTTTCTTTCCCTTCTTGGCAGCCATGTCCCTAAGGGGTCCCATAAGGGGCCTAGCGTTGGCGCTCCCAACTGTCAATAATCCCACCCTCTGTGATTGTCTGCATTTGCAGGTTTCCTCTGAAACAGGAGAGGCAACAGCGTCTGGCTCTGCGACAGCGTCAGCCACAGACAGCGCCTGGAACCTGTTTGTCAGACAATCCAGGGAGGCCTAACGGTCGGCCGCCTGGGAACACTTTCGCCACCTGCTACACCTTGGGGCGACCTCCCACTCGACCACAGGTGAGGGGTCAGACTCAGTGCGAGCTGTAACTGGGCTGTCCACCGGTGAGGATCGATCGGAGGACTCGGACGCGCTGGACGTCCTTCGAATCCCCATGGCCAGCCCACAACAGTGGTGCCCGTCCACTGCAGTTTCAAACTGTGTAACCGAAGCCGTCACAGCCTGAAGCGGAGAGCCAAGTGCCGCCACCTCGGCTCGCATCCCCACACAACAATCGCAGTCCCTGTCCATACTAAAGACCGTGTTTCTTCATAGTTTAGTTTTCCACGGACTATTGGCACGTGCAGCGCAACTCTACTGTAGACCCTGACGAAAACGCAGGAACTGAGTCTAATAGATTAACACGCAGAGATTCAAAAAGCTAACTACCAAAGCACTCAGAGGAAACTAATTTGCCCCCGATTAGGAACTTTTAATATGTCACAAAATCGATTTACTTTTCGAATCAAACGAAAACGCGGGAACTGTGGCTATTATTTAAACATGCAGAAACACAAGAAACTAAACTATTAAAGCACAGATGATATTACAAAATTCGCTCCTGGTTAGGAACCCGTAAAAGTCACCAAATCTGTTATTTTCCTGTTATTGCTTGTGTCGCTGTCGGCTACTGCTGCCTGACTGAGTACCTGTACTTTAATTTGCGCCCAGAACTTCGTTTGGCTATGGGAGACTGTACACTAACTACACAAAACGACTACGTTTATTGTTGCATGTTGTACCTGCACTGCTTCCACACATTCGTCACACAAGCCAAGAAGTTCGTATTTTTTATTTGTGTCAAACATACTGAGATAACAGAGACACAGCAAAACTAACGTAGCAGTATTATGGTTGGAAGTGAAAAGTCAGCACCTTATTTTTAATCCCTTGTTCCTGTTGTTAAGAAATATGTATCTGCCAAATAATCATCTACACTGTCCGCCCCTGGTAGCTGAGTGGTCAGCGCGACGGAATGTCATACCTAACGGCCCGGGTTCGATTCCCGGCTGGGTCTGAGATTTTCTCCGCTCAGGGACCGGGTGTTGTGTTGTCCTTATTCCATCCCCATCGACACGCAATTCGCCGTAGTGGCGTTAACTCTAAAGACTTGCACCAGGCGAACGGTCTACCCCACGGGAGGCCCTAGCCACACGTCATTTCCATCAGCTATTCTAGTTAATTACGAATATTTTTTCCTCGTATTTTGATGAAACAGTTTAACTGCAGTAATTCAGCTACCTCACGATCAAGGTTTGACTCTGCAGATTTGCTGCAGTTTGTAAAACCAAGTAAGAACTAACTGGATCGTAGGTTCTTTTTTGCCTTCTAATTCATATGTACCTCCTTCGGTAACTCTACAATTCTTCCTGTAATCTCATTCTCATAGCCCTGTAATCTACAAGTGGAATTCTTATCCTTCACTAAAGCGACAAATTCGTTACACAGTGTGTGTACGGACTATAGCATAGTGAACAAACTGTTCCAGCGTGAGCGTAACTTTGGCTCCAAGCATGAGCAGAAGCCACTTCATATTATTTAACATCGTAAATGTGGCTGAGTGCTGTTATACAATTAGCATCACACAGAAGGCTTTCGCGAATTTCCAAAGCTGTTATTGTATTGGAACCCTGGTCGGAGACAAAAACAAAACTATGCAACATGTCCGGCGAAATTTTCGTATCAGTCATCGTCTCTTATGCGTCTTCTCATAGTATTTACTTCCGTGAGCTTAACGGCCGGGAATTCGGCTATAAATAAAACGTTGTTCAAACGAGACCAATCTGTGTTTATGTAATGTGCCCTAAGTGTCAAGTAATGCACGTTTTATACGAATCAGTCCGCATATCAACTGTCGTAGTTAATTTTTTATTAATAACTTACGTAATAACAAAAAGTCTTATCCGGTTTTGGACTGCAAGAAGCCTCTTTTCTGATATGTCTACTTACAGCAGAAATATTTGACAGAACGTCTGAATCGTTGACTTCTTGATATGTGGACCCATATGAATTAATTCTTGGCCTATTTGTTTAAAACCTTCAGCAGACAACTCTCACTTCTAAAAGGTGTCATGTCCTTAGCACACATTGCAACGAACTTCGCTGTTATGTTTTACTACTAACTACATTCCTGGTGGTGTAAGTGTGGGATTTTTCACAAATGTATTTCTTTAAATGAGTTATTCTCGACTAGAAAAGAGTAACGTTGATCAGTTTACGCATGAGACATATCCTGTAGACTTTCTGTTTTAGTATACAACAAATATTTGTTCCTTACTTCGCTTTTTAGTCTCTCCCATTTCTTCTACGTTCACGCACTGGTTTCAGTTTTACTTGTTAGTGCACTTCCTTTCACACTCTGCGTGATTACAAACACACCACGAATGAGAAGCCTGTGCTGAATGTAGTCGCACAGGGTAAAGACAAGTTTAACATTTTTGGAGTCAAACATTACCTGTGACTCGTTCATGGTCTCTACGCTAGGCCACTGTAACTACTGTGGGCAGGCTGTCCAGTTAGGCTGTTCTAAGTGCGCGCGCAAACACACCCACACAAACACAAACACAAACACAAACACAAACACAAACACAAACACAAACACAAACACAAACACAAACACAAACACAAACACAAACACACACACACACACACACACACACACACACACACACATCCACCCCCCCCCCCCCACACACACACACACACACACACAAACAAATTCTTTATCGACCGATCGACAAATTGCAAGGCAGTCTATACGACGCACGTTCCGACCGACTACACTGAATAACTTCAGCGCCGCCCGGCTCCTAGCGCTGGTTGTGACGTTCTGTTCTACGAGATACCGCTTAGTATTCCATAGGAAAAGAATTCGGATTTGACTTGGCTGTATTCGAATTAACAAGGCCATAAAATGCCATGATAAAGCTGTGGGTAATGAAATGGATAGTGCAATGGACCAAGTGCACCTACGCTGTGTTACTTACGGAGCTGGGACCCGAAAATTTTTGGAATTATTTAACAGTGGATGAAAAATCCTGTTCGAAGCGCGGGAACGTTGTCAAACGATAGCTACATCACGATTTCTGGCCACTGGCGGATGTTACGAGGAACTCAGATTCAGCGCAATCAATCCCGACAATTATTATCTAAAATGATTCTTGAAACCTGCAAAGTGATTCGTAATGGCATGAGGAAGTATTCGTGATAAATCAAAAGCGAAACGAAAACGAAATAAATTATATTCATGCAAACTTTATGAATTTATGTTCGTATGTAATATTAATAATACCCCTTTTAAGTTCGAGAAACTCATTACAAATTAGAAGGAAGACTGCAAGTGGCAACGGCACATACTATGTAAGAAATTCAGCAACATTTTCATATAAAATATAGCACGTAACAGGTGTTAGAACTTATGAAAAGTCCTTCACTTTGCTCTTCATAGCAGAAAGGGGTGACGATAGCTTGCGTTTTTGTGACACTTCTGATGTTGAATCACGTGTATTTAACGAATAAAAGTCCATCGACTGTCTGTAATTAGGTTTTTAGTTTTCATTTGCGATACGTATCGGAAATAAAATGAAAATCCAGTCCGTCTATTTAAGGGTATCAGACCTCATTTCCAAAGAGTATCGGAAATAAAACCAAGAAACAGACAGACGACTAACAGTTATTCACAACAGTGTGTATCTTTTAATTTTCTCTGTTTGCCACATGAACATGCTACGGATTCGTTAAAAATGAAAGAAGCGCTTCGTTGCTTACCTCTCTACTGCTATTCTGCTCGCACGACATGTCCGACAGACATCTGAAGACTCGAAAACTTCCGAGAAACTCTGTCGTCAAAAGTTCGTCTGCCTCGCACACTGTCACGTTAGCCACATTTGGACTGAATTGAATCTCGCGCGTGGTGACTGAAAAGGAACTGTTGTCAGGCGGTTTGCACGGCGGACTACACACTACACAATTTGTAGGGCGAATGGGGCGTGGGGAGGGGGGTGCGGCTGTTTGCTGGTCTTACCTAACCAACCGACCGCAACGAAAAATCGGTCCATCTTTCGATCAACAAGCAACACTCGTACAATTAGTCGGTCGGTCGCGCAACAAGCTACGCACGCACAATTTATCGGTCGGTCGATAAACCGGAGCATGTGGTGTAGGGTCCGCCACTGACAATGAGACTCTGACAATAATTGAATGAGAGAAAGAGCTCGAAAAACCAGATTTTGCAGCAGCAGATTCCGATGTCTCATAACAGGCTTCTGACTGCAGCGTTGAAGGATTTGAATACTGTTCCTTGCCAGCTATGTAGTATACCGATGCAAACATTACGACAGCTCACTGGCCACACCACTGGAGAGTTACTGGCAATGCTTGAGGCAAGCTCAGCTGAGCACGATTTCTCGCAGTTCGCTTGTAGCCTCAGAACCGTTCCTCGAAACTACTACGAAATTAACGAGCGAGGTAACGCAATGGTTAGCACATTGCACTCGCAATCGGGAGATTGATAGTTCAAACCTGCGTCCGGCCATTCAGGTACAGGTTTTCCCTGATTGTCCTAAATTGTTTGCTGCAAATGCCGGGATGGTTCCTTTGAAAGGACACTGCCGACTTCCTACTCCATCCTTCCATATTCCGAGCTTGTGCTCCGCCTCGTTGTCGACACGATGTTAAACTTTAACTTTCTACTCCTCCAGCTACGAAATAGGAGTTAATATTTTCCCAGATCTGAGGGAATTAGATTAGGAAATGAGACGCTTAAAGTAGTAAATGAGTTTTGCAACTTGGGGAGCAAAATAACTGATGATTTAAGTGTCAGGAAGTCGTTTCTGAAAGTATTTGTATGGAGTGTAGCCATGTATGGAAGTGAAACATAGACGATAAATAGTTTGAACAGGAAGAGAATAGAAGCTTTCGAAATGTGGTGCCACAGAAGAATGCTGAAGATTAGACGGGTAGATCACTTAACTAATGAGGAGGTATTGAATAGAATTGGGGTGAAGAGGATTTTGTGGCACAACTTGACAAGAAGAAGGGACCGGTTGGTAGGGCATGCTCTGAGGCATCAAGTGATCACAAATTTAGCATTGGAGGGCAGCGTGGAGGGTAAAAATCGTATAGGGAGACCGAGAGATGAATACACTAAGCAGATTCAGTAGGATGTAGGTTGCAGTAAGTACTGGGAGATGATGAAGCTTGCACAGGATAGAGTAGCATGGAGAGCTGCATGAAACCAGTCTCAGGACTGAAGACCACAACAACAACAACAACATGGGTACCACAATTTGCCCACGGAACGTGGTGTCACTAAAAACCTGTGCGCGATATTTTGCGAACGATTCTCCGCTGTCCATCAGGAAGTAATTAAAATTTGTGCCAGAACGAAAACATTTATCCGGTTGTATTGGCTATCATCAGAGACAAAGGCAGCTCAGCGTCGGAAAGCAGGGAAGTCGCATTTGTCATTGGCTTAAGTATAAACGAACTTTATTTGCGTATATTAAGGCGTATATAACACCCCTTCACACGCACCAATATATCGGCTGACAGATGACCAATTCCGTGGCAGCCTACACAAGTCCCGACAGACTGAACTCAGCGATTATAGTGCGGGCCTGCTGTCGTAATTTGTTTATTTTATGTTTAGTTCATTGTGTTTGCCCTACGGGGTCCCGCTTAGTTTTTCACAGAAGCAGAAACGGGGTTTGCTTTGCCTGTTTAACAGGTAAGAAGGAAAAATAGCCGAGAGATAGCTGTGGGCAAAGAAGTGGCAATCGCAGAACGGGTGAATCGTGCATTTCGGAACTGCTGAACATCATAAAACCATTCTTAAGGGAAAATACTGCAGTCCTGACAGAGGTTGTAAACTCCGAGGAGAGAGTGTTAGCTACGTATATTACGATTTCTCGCCAATGGCAGCAGGCGTAAGATTCAGTGCTCTTCTGCCGCCACAATTATTAACTAAAATTGTTCCTGAAGTGTGCAACGTGATTTATAGTTGACTGAGAAAATACATCGTGGTAAAGCAAAATAAATACAACAAAAGACGTTCGTGAAAACATTATTAATTTATTTATGGATGTAGCACAACAAGATGACCTGTAAATTTCAGACACTCATATTCGAAGAAGAAAGACTACTCATGGTGTCGGCGCACGTCATCTAATAAATACAACAGATGCGTAAGAAATGAAGCATTTATCGACTGTTAGAATTGAAAAAAAAAAAATACATAGCAGATGGCATGGATATAGGCTGGAATTTTTCAGTACTTACAAAAATGAGGCATGTATATTTTATGAACTAACGTCCATGGAATGTCGATACTTCAGTTTTTAGATTTCATTTCCGATAAGTAGCGGAAATAAAACCTAAAAACAGAAATAAAGAAGGGCGACAGACTTAACCTCGTGTTGCACATAGAGAAACCATTATGTATTCGTTAAAAAATGAAGCAGGTGCTTCATTTCTTGCATCGCCGCGAATACATCAGCAGTCTTTAAATTTCTTTAAAAATTCTGTCCTTAAAGTTTCATCCTCCTCGGACGTCCACATATATATTAGAATAGTATTTAATTCCGTGTGCTGTGACAACACATGAATTTTAGTCGGGCGGCCAGCACGATGGCGCTACACTCGACACAATCTGTTGGGTCGGCTATCGAGTGGTGCGACGCGGCCGACAGTAAAGTTCGTCGGTCGGTCCGTCGACACACAGCGAATTTGTCGGACGGTCGGTGGTTGAGGCGCCACGAGAGGCGCTGCTGGCGAGTCACGTGATCAGGCTGACCGCTGCGACAGACGAAAGGAAGACCTGTGAATCATTCTTCCTGCTTTGCTAGTTGTTGAAGTTTGGAAGGGCTATCTGAAGTTGTTTGGAGGAGTTGGTGTTGTTGAGTAGTTTTCGCTGTTGTTGGAGATCTTGTTGTTGTTGCAGTTTTTGTTGTCATTGCATTTTTTGTTGTCATTGCAGTTTTTATTGTTATTTTCGTTGCTGAAAGTGGAGGTGTGTTCGTTGTCGTCGGTGGAGGTGTGTTCGTTGTCGTCGGTGGAGGTGTGTTCGTTGTCGTCGGTGGAGGTGTGTTCGTTGTCGTCGGTGGAGGTGTGTTCGTTGTCGTCGGTGGAGGTGTGTTCGTTGTCGTCGGTGGAGGTGTGTTCGTTGTCGTCGGTGGAGGTGTGTTCGTTGTCGTCGGTGGAGGTGTGTTCGTTGTCGTCGGTGGAGGTGTGTTCGTTGTCGTCGGTGGAGGTGTGTTCGTTGTCGTCGGTGGTGGTGGTGGTGGTGGTGGTGGTGGTGGTGCTGCTGCTGGTGTTGGAGCCAACAGTCACGGTAAGTGAACTCACTTATATTTCTGCACTGTTTATTTTAGGATTAGAGATTTGCTTTCTGTCATTAACTTCCAAATTCTTAACCATTTAACTCCAAAGGTCTGTGGTGAAGGCTGTGAGAAGGAAAGTTCGCAAACCGAGCAAACGTGGCATAGTGTTTTCAGCATTTTCGGGAAGACAGTGAACGGATTTAAATTTCGTTGTTTGTGATAAACAATCGCGAAAGCTAAATCGTATTTCCTTTTTGTAAATGTTTTATTAAACTCACGTATATTTTAGGGCAGTATTACTCATTGAAAAGTAGAGGTGGATCAAACGCGGCGGTGGGAGAGGCAGGGGGGGGGGGGGAGGGGAGGGGGATGGGTATCAAAGGAGGCAGTATGGGCCGGGTAGTGAGGATGTGAATGATGAAAAAGTTATTCACAGCGCAAACGTGGAAATAAATTGAAACTGCTTTTACGAATTTCGCGTTCTTGCCAGTAACAAAGAAGGGCGGAGGAGGACTATGGTTCATTTCTGTTGCAGTGCCATCCGAAATAGCGGCCCTAGCGCCTTGAACAAGCTTCTTTCATTCATTCACATTTTTCTAGCGGAAGTATGCAACAACACTGGAATAGATCTTCTGGAAGGAAGGAAGGAAGGAAGGAAGATTGGGTTTAAAGTTTCGCCGTCATAGAGATGATTAGAGACGGAGCCCAAGCTCGGACTGTGTCGAGGGTGGGGCAGGATATCGGCCGTGCCTTTTCAAAGTAATCGTCCCGGCATTTTCCTGGAGCAATTTAGGGGAACCACGGAAAACGTAAAACTGGATGGCAGAACGCGGTTTTGAACCGTTGTGTTCCTGACTGAGGGTCCAGCGTGTAACAACTGCGCCATCTCGCTCGTTAGTGTTTTCAAAAACTTCGATTACTTATCGTAACTTGTTTGGACAACTGTGTGAACATTGCTTGCATAACGCAACTTGTTTGGACATGAGATAGGAGCCGTAATATTATACTGCTGTTAATTATCGCCCTCTTGTCCGCCCAAGTAATCAGCTACACTGTCCGCCCCTGGTAGCTGAGTGGTCAGCGCGATGGCATGTCATACCTAACGGCCCAGGTTCTATTCCCGGTTGGGTCGGAGATTTTCTCCGCTCAGGGACTGGGTGTTGTCTTATCATTTCTTCCCCACCGACGCGCAAGTCGTCGAAGTGGCAACTCGAAAGACTAGCATCAGGCGAGCCGTCTACCCGACGGGTGGTCCTAGCCACACGGCATTTCTATTTACCGCCCTCTCAACTCGAATTATCCAATATAGGAAAAGGTCACCGTCTTGAGTAGCTAATAAAATCTGGAGTGTAGACTTTCTATCCAGCACATAATTCATCTCAAAATCGTGTTCTCCATGAATGCAAACAGATATTAGTAATTCCCCTCCCGTGGAGGGCTACATTAGAGCCTCGCTATACAAACTTTCTTTGAACAATTTTGTTTCAAATCACGAGAGCTACGTTGAATTTCGATTTTGTAAATCTTTTATTAAAATAACTACCAGCATGATGTCGCTTATTAATGCTAGAATTTGAAAAATATGTTGGAACTATTCAGTATTAAAAGCTTTCTGTATTTACGATAATAATAACAGTAATAATCTCCTAGAAATATTTTCGTAATTTAGATACTTTAGGAGCTTTTTATTTTCTACCCATCAAAAAAGTTCATCTTACGCCTGAGCGGATGATCACAGTCAGCTTAAGAACGTCTTTACTACAACGTAGTTGCAGCATTGTCGTCCGTGATGGGAAATAATATGGCTTAAACAGTGACTAAATAATTCGAATTTTGTTAAGCCTCTCAAGCACAGTCAGTGCTAAACGTCAGTGAGAATTCTGTAATGCCTCTCCCTTTCACGGACGCCTACCATATTGCGGGGTACGCAGGGTGTAAACGGTAGCTTTCACAACGTACCACAGTGGTGTAGGGCTAGTCGAGACGAACAATTCGATATACTTCCTATGCACCAAGCATGGGAACTGCCTCATTGTCGGTAAATGTTACGTATTTCAACCTGTTAAATTTTTCAGTATGGAGCAGATATATACACTGGGCTTCACTGCCTGTCAATTTGTTGCCACAAACTCTATTTGCCATTGAAACTTCCTGGCTGATTAAAACGGTGTGCCGGACCGAGACTCGAACTCGGGACCTTTGCTCTACTAACTGAGCTACCCATGCACGACTCTACGCCCCGTCCTCACAGCTTTACTTCTGCCAGTACCTCGTCTCCTACCTTCCAAACTTTGCAGAAGCTCTCCTGCGAATCTTGCAGAACTAGCACTCCTGAAAGAAAGGATATTGCGGAGACATGGCTTAGCCAAAGCCTGGGGGATGTTGCCTTTCACATTTGTTGATTTCGCCAGCTATCAATCAAATTGTGACCTTCCAACGCAACATAATAAAGCTCGGGTTGTGCAACGGATCAGTCTGTTACCACACACAACCAAGATTCGTGGGTGGGGGATGGTGTGGTGGCAATACCACGCTTTAACTTCAGATTGGCCTACGTGAAACACCTAAGCTATAGGGACTGCGTTTCATTCCATATTTTTCAATATTCTCTCGCTCTTTTCGCTAAAACAAAACAAAAAAAAAAAAAAAAAAAAGAAAATAAATTTTTTTAGCATATATAATGCTATTTAATTTTTTAATTATATGCATTTCTGCTAGTCGTCTATTCTCGAGTTGTTACAGAAAGGCGTAAAAAAGAAATGATCTCCAACTACACTTCCTCACACACGCCCCTCCACCCTCCCTCCTGTCAGAATGTTTAGTACGTTGCTCATGGCACTCCCTTCTGCCACTGTATAAAAATCTGAGATTACATGAATTATTTCCATATTCTGCCGGTTTCATCGGATATATCATCATCGTCCATCATCATCATCTTAATCTTCCAGACTTCATTGAACCACTCCCATTAAATTCACAAAGGTTTATAGAATTTGTTGGTATTCTGCAACGCAATTGTTCAGTAATAATTCAATAAGGTGATTAATAACACAGTAGTGGTTCAAGGAGTGTTATAAGTTGTTACACAAAGGGTGTTTTGCTCTCCTGTCCGGTCAATACTTCTCTATTCTTTCGGATATTTTTTTTTATTCTTATGGGATGAATCTTGTTGTTGTTCTCCTGATCGTCTGCAGTCTGGTTTGCCTGTCTCCCAGTATTTCTTTTTTTTTTTTTTTTTTTAATTCTATAATTGTATCTTCCTTAATTTCTATTTAAAATTACTCTTACGATTCCACAACTTTTCTACTACTTTTGTACTAATTCTGTTCTCTGGTGTTCTCGTGACATGTCCAGACGATGATATGCAATTTTTCCTGACTGTGCTCGTTATTGGTTCTATTTTTTGTATGTGGTTTCATTTGAAGCTATTCTTCAGTTACTCTATTTTACCATTTTCCGTTCTCATTTAGATTGACTGTTACGGTTTCATCTAAATACTCACATTTTTGCCTAAAAGTTGCGTATTGAACCCTCATCCATTTTTTCGATCGGGCACAAATGTAGACATTAGTCTTCGCTACATGTCAATTTGTTACCACAACCAAATTTTCTACTTTCTCATTACTTGGCTTTGCCATCTCAACCAGATCGCCACCTTAGAACGTAACCTTGACTAAGGGCTGTTCTACAAATCCTTGTCACCATGGCTACGATTTCAACGGGAGTGGAGGTACCCAATAAGTAACTTTAACCCAGTTTTGATTCCCTGTTGTTGTATTGTAATACTATTTGCAGGTCAGATAAGTCAGTCTAATCTTGTGATTCTTCAGTTTCTCCCGGCATAAGGGCTTAGTAATCCTGCCAGGTATTTGGCCAGCAAATATGTAGGTGCCCTAAAGTTGCTGCCAAGGGGGACCGTTACGCCCAGTTGTCAACAACATTAGGGCACCTACATATTTGCTGGCCACATTAAGCCCTTATGTGGGTAAATGCCCTCATCACGTTAGTAATTCTGTGATTTCGTAAAAAGGCTCGACACCTTCAAGATGAAAGACTCAGATATCCTGGTGAGTTTCGACGTTGTTTCATTATGCACTAGGGTTCCTCTTCGAGAGTCAGTTTAACTTATTGCACAGAAATTTGACGAGAAGGCGACCGACCTTTTCAAGCACGTTCCGACATCCACGTATTTTCTCTTTAATGGAGAATACTGTGGACAACCAGGAGGAGTCGCAATGGGGAGCCACTCCCACCTGTGATCGCGAATTCCTGTATGGAGTACTTCCAGGAAGAAGCTTTGGCGTCATCCAAATGGAAACTTAGTTGTTTTCTACGTTATGTGGATGACACGTTCGTGATCTGGCTCCTAGACTTCCTTACACACCTGAACTCTGTACATCCGAACATATTCACTATGGAGACCGAAGTAGAATGAAGATTACCATTCGTTATGTCGACCTGGCTATCATCCTAGCTTTGTTTTGGTCTGTGCTATTGTTAAGTTTGCTGTTTCCATGTCCTTTCCGGCGTTTTTGGTCCCCTTGAGGATTGACCTCCATTTACAAAATTTTCTGTTCAGTGTGAGCCATTTGGAGATGAACTCCCTACGTAGCTTCCATCGTGCAGGTTCCTCTCCCCCCTCCCCTTTCCGTTTGCACCCTGGCCCCCTTCCTGCTAGGTCACCAGCACGGTAGCCAGTCTGTGTGGAACCCACTTGACTGAGGCCCCTGAAACCCAAGGGATCACACTACTACTACCTGAGTTGTTAACGCCTCGTGTACGTCCAGGAGTCAATGCTCATCGTTTTGGGGCACCATAACTCCCGGTAATGGTTGCCATGCCAGACAGCTTTTGCTGTGGCTGGTTGGCGCACATGGGGTGAGCCCCTAATTTGAGTGGGTGGTATTACGGCGGACACCTTGTGCATGGAGCGACAAAAGCTTCACTATGCTGACCATTCTGTGGCCATCTCTGAGTGGTAGCAGACGTGACACTTCTCCTGATCCTTAGGCATTCCCCTCCGTGACCACCCCCTGGGAGGAGGGTCAAGCTCGCCAGCTTGGGTTGAATCCTTTCTCTCAGTACCTGGTTTGTACCAGGACGGATGGCGGTAGTTGTGCCACGACCAAGCCTTTGTTTTTCGTGCAGACAATTGGAGATAAGTATGGCGAAGTTGAATCGATGAGTAAAGTGCAGTCCGGTACTTTGCTCATCAACACATCTTCTGCTACCCAATCTGACGCCCTGCGTGCTTGTGATCATCTCGGTGACGTCCCAGTCTCCATCACGCCCCACCAATCTTTGAACTCAGTACAGGGCATTATTTTCCACTGAGATCTTCTTCCGCAAACTGATGAGGAGCTCCGTGCCAACCTCGAGAGGCGAGGGGTTCCATCCAAACAAACGCATTGCTGAGGGAACCTTTATCCTGACCTTAGAGGGGGGTTTACTCCTAGAGGTAGTCAAGGTAATGGTGTCACATAAAACCTTACATTCCACCACAGATGTTTTAAATGCTTAAGGTTTGGACACACGTCTTCCCACTGCACCACTGATCCCCTCTGTGGTGACTGTGGGTGTGCTCCCCCACCAATGTGTGTAAATTGTAATGAACAGCATGCCTGGTGTTTGTGAAAGAAGGATTCAAGAGTACAAAACCTTACATGGGCTCACCTACAGTGAGGCTCGTCAAAAATATGACTGGCTCCACACCTTGTCTATGACCTCGACTTCTGCTTCAATTGCGTCCATTCCCCCTCGTACCCCCTCCTCATCCCAGCCCCATCCCATTATCCCCATGGCTTCGTCCTCCTTCTCCTCCTCCTCCTCCTCCTCCCACTCCCTCCCCCCTCCCTCTCAGTACCCATACCCACCCCTTTGGGTGCTGCTCCCTCTCCCCCATTGGAGAAGTGCTCCCCTCCTTTGGCAGCTGCTGGGACTGGAACTCCCTCATGGGACTCCTCTTCCCGGCACCCCCGTGAAAGGTGATCTCCTGCTCCACATCAGCAGCGTGATCCTCAGCCGGTGGGCGCCAAGATTGGCTGGTGTAGTTCCGTGCCTGCCCCTGTTGAAGTTGCCCTTCTCTTCCTTCCCCAGAAACGCAGGAACAAAGGCAAGGCCCCCTCTGGTACCCCCTGAGATGCAGCCTTCCACTCCTACAGTCAATGAAACAATAGAAACTGACCCCACCTATACGGATATTACCCCGGCCTTATTGGTGACGGATAGTGACTCGGTGGTGTGACTGACTCTGGTCCATTCGCTTCCACTTTGGACTCTGGCTTGAGAATCCTTCAGTGGAATTGTAATGGATATTTGCGTCACCTTCCAGAATTGCAGCCCCTTCTTTATTTCTACTCTGCCGCTTGTATTGCGCTCCAGCACACCCATTTTGTCAATTCTTACTCACCCACCCTTCGTGGGTTCCATGCTTTCTGTCAGAACTGAATTGGCCCCTTGCGGGCTTCTGGCGGTGTGTGCACCTTGGTCTACAAGGACATTGTTAGTAAATGGGTTCCCCTCCATACCACTCTGGAAGCAATTTCTGTCAGGGTCCATCTGGCGACTCCAATCACAATCTGTAATCTCTACCTCCCACCTGAAAGGCCGCCCACATCCAGTGCCCTCACCACCCTTTTTAAATAAATCCCTTCTCCCTTCCTGTTATTAGGGGACTTTAATGGCCACAACCCTCTTTGGGGTAGTCCTACAACTACTGCCCTGGGCAGGACAGTTGAAGCTGTTCTGTTTACTAATCACACACTTTAGTGTGGCACACAGCACTTTCTCAACCATTGACCTCTCCATCTGCAGTCCCGGCCACCTTCCCTCCATTCAGTGGGGCATCCATGATGACTTACGTGACAGCGACCATTACCCGATTGTTTTGACGTTCCTTCAGTGTCTCTCGCTCTGTCACCCTCCCAGGTGGGCCATATCTAAGGCTGATTGGGTGCCTTCTCTTCTGCTTCCATCCCCCCCCCCCCACCCATATTGCCACACGTCAGTGTTGATGAATCTACTCAGACTTTGCCTCCATCCTTTCAGCAGCTGTTTCAGAAATCCCTTCTTCAGATCCCCCCCGCCGGATTTGAACTCTTGGTGGACTGTGGACTCCTGAAATTGCTGCAGCCATAAAAGGCCGCCACCGTGCTCTTTAATACTTAAAGCGGCCCCCTTCTACTGCTCTTCTTCCGGTTTTTAAATGACTCTGCACCCGGGCCCGCTACCTAATCAAATTTCAGAAACAGATCTGCTGGGAACGATATGTAGTTGCCATAGGACCCCACACCCCCTCTTCACAAGTCTGGGCGAAACTTGGGTGAATTTTTTGCCACCACCCTCCCACTGGGGTTGCAGGAATTTCTGTGCATGATGTTGCTCTTACCAATTCGGACTTCATGGCAGGATATTTCGCTCAACACTATGCTCAAGCTTCGGCATTGGTTCAGTATCTGCCCAGTTTCCTTCTCCTGAAAGAGCGTTCAGAACGACTGCCTTTGTCTTTTGTTTATCGCTGGTCAGAACCATATAATGCCCCATTCAGCGAATGGGAATTTGCCAGCGCCCTCGCCCTTTGTCCTGACATGGGTCCTGGACCGGATGCTCCAACACTTACCAGTAGTTTGCCACCATCGTATACTGACCCTCTTCAACCATCTGTGGAGTGTGGGGGTATTTCCTACCCAGTGGTAGGAAAGCATTGTTGTTCTGGTGTTGAAGCCAGGGAAGCCGCCTCTTCAGTTGGATTGCTACCATCCAATTAGCCTTAATAACACTCTCTGCAAGTTCCTTGAATGCATGGTGTGCTGGCGGCTGTTTTGGATCCTTGAATCCCATGACCTTTTGTCATCGACTCAGTGGTTTTTGCTGTGGCCGCTCTATGGTTGATAACTTGGTCCACCCGAAGTCTGCTATGTGGTCAGCTTTTGCCCATAAGCAATCTTTGATCTGCATGAAGTCTGGCACCACCATGTGCCACCACATACTCACCACCCTTCACGAATGGCGCCTCGGTGGCGCTTTGCACGTTTTTATCCATAACTTCCTTGTTTGTCACTCTTTTCGGGTCAAAGTTGGCTACTCCTGCAGCTCTTCCCATGGGCAAGAAAATGGGGTTCCACAGGGTTCTGTGCTGAGCGTTCCTCTCTTTCTCATAGCCATTAATGGTCTTGTGATAGCTGTTGGGCCGACGGTGTCCCCCTTTTCGTATGCTGACGATATTTGTATCTACCTCGCCTCCTCCGTAATGGGTGCTGCAGAAAGCCATCTAAATGGGGCAATATGTCACGCACACTTATACGCTCTCGCCCATGGCTTTCAGTTTTCGGTGGCCATGACTTGTCATGCATTTCTGCTGTCGCCGTACAGTCCATCCCCATTCGGAACTGCTGCTCGATGGCCAGCTCAGGGCAATTAAGGATTCTACAACTCTGTGGCGGTCCTCCTTCTGGGCGTCTCATAAGTCCTCTGTTGTCCTTGCTGGCTCCGCATCAGCCATACTTGGCTGACTCATGGTTATCTCCTCCGTCGTGAGGACCCCCCTCTCTGTCGTTGTGGTTGACTGTGGCTTACATCTTATTGGACTGCCCCAACTTAGACACCCTGCAACGGACTTCTAGCCTTCCAGACACGCTACCCCTGGTGTTGCTGACCATGCCTCAGTGGCGGATCTTGTTTACGTTTTATTCGTGACAGGGGGTTTTTATCACTTTATTTAAGGGAGGGACCTTCCACCTTATCGGTGAGTGGAGGGGATGACAGGCCCTCTTGCTCTCACCTTTGCCTCGAGTGGATTGGCTTCAACTGGACTTGGTGGTTCACCCTAGCCCTCTGCCTTCTCACTCCTTTTGTTATGGGTTCTGTTGTCTTGAGCGTGTCTCTCCTGTGCTTCTTCCTTCCCACCCCTGTCATTAGTCACTTTCTTTCCCTCACATCTTCTTCCACCCTTTTCCTTCCATCCTTTAGTTCTCATTTTATGGACATTGTAGTTGTCTCTCCTAACGTGGGATTTTATCGGTTTTAGCTAATCTAAGGTCGGCGGAATCGATGACCTCACAGTTTGGTCCCTACTACACCCAACCAACCAATCTCTGACGCAGAGTGCCTTCCCCAAGAGCTGGAAGACCTCAAAACTGTATTCGGAAAAACGGGTACTCGGAATGGCAGATCAGACGCGCTCTCCGCCTCACCTCTACAGTACAGCGTGTGGAGACGAAAGAAGTCGTGGAGAAAGACATAGCCACTGCCTATATACCGTATACTGGCACACTCGCGGGGAAAGTAGGACGAATATTGAGGAAACACAGAGTAGGTACGATCTTTTGCCCACCAAATAAAACGCAAGCATTATTGGGAAGTGTCAAAGGCGATCTCGGTTTGCAGAAGGCTGGCATATATCAGATTCTGTGTCAATGTGGGAATACTTACATTGGACCGACAGTGCGCACCATTCAATATCATTGCCGAGAACATCAGAGGCACAATCGAATTGGGTACCCCCCCCCCAGGGGATCCACAACTCTTTTGTGGATACGTGCGTAGCGAGCACGGGGCCCCGAGCTAATGTGGCCTTCCTTCCTTTCCGGGCTGCATACCTTCCCTTTCCGCATCCTTCCCCATCCCCTGTCTTCACCCCTCCCCCTCACCTCTGGTTCTTTCCTTCACTTTCTCCCCCTCTGGGAGTATGGTTTGCGCCTACGTCCGGAGACGGACGCTTGTAAATGTACCACATTCTTCTTCTTCCTTGCTTGTATGTCTTCTTCCTTCCTTTGTCCTTCTCTTTTCCTTACCTCTTCTCTTTACCCTTTTCTCCGCTGCGGCGTTTGAGACCCCCTCTTCTTTCCTTTCCCTTTCTCTTTCTTCCTCCCTGTGAGTGTCTGAAGGCCGACCCACGCACTTCCATGCGTAGCCGGTGACGGGGTAACGCGTAATTCCCCGCCCCGGGTAGACAGGTAGGACACGTACGTACCCCCTGGTAAAGGCCAGGCCCAGGGAGGGGTGATTACCCGAGCTGATACCTTCCGAAAGTGCCGATTGGTCCCTCCGTCCGTTTGTCGGGAGGTGTGACCTGAGGTGTGAACAATTACCTAAGGCGGGTGTGCCCTCGGTGAGGGCCCCCACAAGGGAGGAGCGCGCCATCGGAGACGCCGGTAATCATGGGGGATTCTTCCGCAATGGTTTCCTCACCTTCCACTATGTCTGCTCACAAACGTAAGTTCACTGAGTCTCAGCCACAGACGGTTCTTCCATCGTTGCCACAGTTCCTTGTTGTTTCTCGGTCTGACGAAGGTCACGACTTTTCCACGGTCAACCCTTTCATTATTCAGAAAGGTGTCGACGCAATTGCGGGTCCTGTAAAGTCTTGATCCAGATTACGGAATGGTACCCTGATGTTAGAAACACACAGTGCCCTCCAGGCTCAAAAATTGCTGCGTACTTCTCTGCTCCACACCTTCCCTGTCCGGGTGGAACCGCACCGTACCTTAAATTCCTCGCGTGGAGTCGTTTATACACGCTCCCTCGATGGATTGTCTGACGAAGAAATTCAGCACTACCTGTCTGACCAGGGCGTCACCGCTGTTCATCGGGTTATGAAAAGGGTTGACTCGAACATCGTTCCAACCCGCACTGTCTTCTTGACATTTGACAAAGTTCAACTCCCATCAAAAATCAAAGCAGGCTATGAGATAATTTCCGTTCGCCCTTATGTCCCAAACCCTACGCGTTGCTATCGATGTCAGCGGTTCAATCACACCAGCCAGTCCTGTTCCAATCCGGCCAAATGTGTTACGTGTGGCAAGGATGCCCATGAGGGTGCTTGTCCACCTCCATCCCCTCACTGCATCAACTGTATGGGTGACCACGCTGCTTCCTCTCGAGATTGCCCCGTTTTTAAGGATGAAAAGCTCATCCAGGAAATAAGAGTGAAGGAAAAGGTGTCGACCTTTGCTGCTCGAAAGTTACTCGCCAGTCGACAGCCCACCGTGCCTCAGAAAGGAAAATACAGCACTGTCCTTGCTTCTCCTCGGCCAACAAAGGAGGCGGCCACGCAGACTTGCGACCTCACATTTAGTACCACGGTCGTCAGATCGGCCAGCGCAAAGATCGCCCGTTCAACCTCACCACTTTCGCCTGCCCACTCTATGGCTCACCCTTCGTCGGGTTCTGCTAAATCTCGAGCCCAAAAGTCAGACGCCAAGTCTTCGAAAAAAGAGCATTCTCGTGAAGAGTTTTTATGTACTGCAACTTCACGACCATCGGTTCCTCCTTCATCTAAACATCATACCTCCAAGAAGGCTACGAAGAAACACAGTTCCTCTCCTTCTCCGCCAAGGCGTGTCCCAACTACAGCACCACCTGGCGGAAATCGCCCTCGGCCATCTTCCGTGTCGCCGAGGCGCACTGCTGGTGGCCGGTCAACTGGCCGATCGTTGGTGGCAGGAGCTGCTCCTGACCAACCTATGGATCAGGATCTTCTGCCTTCGACTGAATGCCATTCCATGCTGTCAGTCGCAAGCTCTGAGCAGTCGTTGAGTTGACAGCGCCCTTGGTCACGTTTCTCCATTTTCTGTTGACCCTATGTCCATTATCCACTGGAATATCCGCGGCATTCGCGCCAATCGGGATGAATTGTCGATCCTCTTACGATCCTACTCGCCGATAATCTTCTGTCTTCAGGAAACAAAGCTGCGTCCCCATGACCGCTTTGTTCTCCCTCATTTTCAGTCCGTCCGATATGACCTCCCCTCTGTTGAAGGCACTCCAGCCCATGGAGGACTCATGATTCTGCTCCATGATACTCTCCATTATCACCCAATCCCCTTAAACACTTCCTTCCAAGCTGTCGCCGTCCATCTTTCCCTTTCTGGATACACGTTCTCTCTATGTACGGTATACATTCCATCGTCTACACCACTGGCACGAGCTGATCTCCTTCATCTTCTTGATCAGCTTCCACCCCCCTATTTGCTGGTTGGGGACTTCAATGCCCACCACCCGCTTTGGGGATCTCCACATCCTTGTCCACGTGGCTCACTATTGCTAGACGTCTTCCACCAAGCGGATCTAGTCTGCCTCAACACTGGGGTCCCCACATTTTTGTCTGCCTCCACGGCAAATTTATCTCATTTGGACCTTGCGGTCGGTACTGTTCCGCTAGCCCGGCGCTTCGAATGGTTCGCCCTTGATGATACACACTCGAGTGACCACTTTCCATGTGTCCTTCGACTGCAGCCTCAACTGCCATATATGCGCTCGCGACGCTGGACGTTTGCCCAAGCCGATTGGACACTTTTTTCGTCTCTAGCGACATTCGATGACCGTCGCTTTCCCAGCGTCGACGATGAGGTCACACATTTTACCGACGTTATTCTCACAGCTGCGGAACGTTCAATACCACGCACCTCCGAATTGCCCCGGCGCCCCCCAGTTCCTTGGTGGAACGAGGCATGCCGTGGCGCAATACGTGAGCGGCGACGTGCTCTTCGCATTTTCCGTCACCATCCAACTTTGGCCAACTGTATCCGATATAAGCAGCTCCGTGCGCGATGCCGTCGCGTCATCCGCGATAGCAAGAAGGCAAGCTGGCAATACTTTATTAGCTCATTTAACACCTTCACTCCCTCCTCGGAAGTTTGGAGTCGGCTTCGACGGTTCTCAGGCGCGCCTAGTTTCTCCCCGGTCTCTGGGCTCACTGTCGCGCATGATACCTTAGTGGACCCCGTCGCAATTTCTAACTCATTGGGTCAGCACTTTGCTGACATTTCGAGCTCTTCAAATTACCCGCCAGCGTTTCTCCCGAAGAAACGTGCAGCGGAAGTGCGACATCTCGCTTTCTCCTCTCAAAATCGCGAAAGCTACAATACTGTTTTCTCCATGCGCGAACTCCAACATGCACTCTCTTCTTCTCGCTCCTCCGCCCCAGGACCGGATGGTATCCATGTCCAAATGTTGCTGCATTTATCAACCCATAGCCTGCGCTACCTCCTTCGCCTTTATAATCGAATTTGGACTGACAGTACCTTTCCCAGGCGATGGCGGGAAGCTATTGTCGTTCCCGTTCCGAAACCTGGAAAGGACAAACATCTCCCCTCTAGCTATCGCCCCATTTCTCTCACGAGTAGTGTCTGTAAGGTTTTGGAGCGTATGGTGAATTACCGTTTAGCTTGGTGGCTGGAATCCCGCAGTCTTTTAACACCAGCCCAATGCGGATTCCGACAACATCGTTCTGCCGTTGACCATCTTGTTGCTCTCTCCACTTATATCATGAACAATTTCCTCCGGAAACGCCAAACGGTAGCAATATTTTTTGATCTGGAGAGAGCATACGATACCTGTTGGCGGAGAGGCATCCTCCGCACGCTGTTCTCTTGGGGCTTTCGAGGCCGGCTGCCCCTTTTTCTTCGCGAATTTATGGCAGAGCGCACATTTAGGGTGCGGGTGAACACTACTCTATCCCGTACTTTCTCCCAAGAAAACGGGGTACCCCAGGGCTCCGTGCTGAGTGTTGTACTGTTTGCCATTGCCATTAATCCAATTATGGATTGTCTCCTTCCTGATGTCTCGGGCTCCCTCTTTGTGGACAATTTTGCGATCTACTACAGCTCTCAACGGACCAGCCTTCTTGAAAGACGTCTTCAAGGATGTCTCGATCGCCTCCACTCGTGGAGCATCGATACCGGCTTCCGTTTCTCACCCAGTAAGACCGTTTGTGTTAATTTTTGGCGACGTAAGGAGTTTCTTCCGCCCTCCTTACATCTAGGTCCTGGCAACCTTCCGTTTTCCGACGTCGCTAAATTCTTGGGTCTTATGTTTGACAGAAAACTGTGCTGGTCCTCCCACGTTTCCTATCTTTCGGCTCGCTGTCTGCGTTCCCTTAACACCCTCCGTGTCCTGAATGGCACCTCTTGGGGAGCGGACCGAGTGGTCTTTCTCCGCCTCTATCGCGCCTTAGTGCGCTCGAAATTGGATTATGGAAGCATAGTCTACTCCTCTGCTCGGCCGTCTATTCTTCGGCGTCTCGACTCTATCCACCACCGTGGATTACGTTTAGTGTCTGGAGCTTTTTACACCAGCCCTGTGGAAAGCCTTTATGCTGAGACTGCTGAACCTCCTCTCTCCAATCGGCGGGCAGTCCTTCTGAGTCGTTATGCTAGCCATTTGTCTTCCATGCCTGCTAATCCAGCCCATGACCTTTTTTTCGACGCCTCCCTTGATGTCGGGTATGCAGGCCGCTCCTCCTCCCTACTACCCCCGGGAGTCCGCTTCCGTCAACTGCTCCATTCCCTTTCTTTCCGCTTTCCTAAAACCTTCTTGACAACTTGGGGTACAGCACCGCCTTGGCTCCGTCCCCGGATCGACTTGCTCAGAGGCCTATGTCAATTTCCCAAGGATGGTACCCCTACACTTGTTTACCGTCGGGCATTTGCTGCTCTCTGTGCACAAATGACGGAAGCCACATTTATTTACACCGATGGCTCGAAAACATCGTTAGGTGTAGGGGGTGCCTATATTGTTGGCGACACCCCAAATCACTTTCGGCTTCCCGACCAGTGTTCGGTTTATACTGCGGAGGTTTACGCTATTCTCCAGGCTGTCCACTACATCCGCCGCCATCAGCGGATACAGTACGTAATCTGCTCAGATTCTCTCAGCTCTCTCTTAAGTCTCCAAGCTCTTTACCCTGTGCACCCTCTGGTCCACCGGATTCAGGACTGTCTGCGCTTGCTCCACCTGGGGGGCGTCTCAGTGGCGTTCCTCTGGCTCCCAGGACACGCTGGTATCTGTGGAAATGAGGCGGCCGATATAGCGGCCAAGGCTGCAGTCTCTCTTCCTCGGCCAGCTATTCAGTCTCTTCCGTTTACCGACCTACGGAGCGGTTTATGTCGCCAAGTTGCTCATTTATGGCATGCGCATTGGTCAACACTTCCCCATAATAAATTGCGGGAAGTGAAAGCCCTTCCTTGCGCATGGACCTCTTCCTCCCGATCGCGTCGTCGGGAGGAGGTAATTTTAGCTAGACTCCGGATAGGGCACTGTCTTTTTAGTCATCGACATCTTTTAAGCGGTGATCCTCCCCCACTCTGTCCCCACTGCTCTCAGCCGTGGACGGTCAGACACCTTTTAATTGAATGCCCCTATTTTAATCCGTTACGCTCCCATCTACAGCTATCGCCTGATCTCTCGTCGATTTTAGCAGATGACACGCGCTCAGCTGACCGCGTTCTACAGTTTATTAGTGACAGTGAAATGACGTCAGTCATTTGAAGCCTTTTTTTTGGGGGACAACCAACCCCTTTCTATAGTGGATTTTTAAGCATTCCTTCTGCCTTTAGTTTCTCAAATTTTATGACTTTGTTCCCATTGCTGCTGATTTTAAATTTCGTTTTTTTCCTGTTTTCTACGTCACGGGCTGGGCGCTAATGACCATAGAAGTTTTGCGCCCTAAAACCACAAACAAAAAAAAAAAAAAAAAAAAAAAAAAGAATTGGGTACCCCAACAAGTCAGCGGTCGCAGAGCACTTTCTTTGCGAAAATCACGAAATGGGCTACCAACATACCTGGGGCCTGGCACAGACATCCAAATACTGGGACAGTGTCGTTAGAGAGGCTATCGAAATTCGTACCAGGGATGGAGTCACCAAACGAGATTGCGGCTACAACCTCAGGGCGTGGGAACCAGCATTGAGTCTAATTAAAAAGACGCTCAGCAAAGGCAACATGTGGATGACTAGGGCGGACGAGGCAATTACACCAACGCCACCACAGACGCCGTCGCCAGCATCTCACTCACAGCCAACTCTTGGGCGCGGACCACTAGAAGAAAGCCTCACGAGGGGTGGGGATTTAAGATGACCGCCCGCCCTCAGGAGCTCAGTTCATCAGCGCACCTGACCATGGCAACATGTCTGATCAGCGAAATATTGTGCCCATTGGACACTACGGACCGTCAGTACACCTGTGATCTGTTACAGCAGCCTAATCTTGTTTTTCAAATGGTGGTGTTTCTTGTAGCGATTTAACTTGTATGGTTTCTTGCATATTGTTGGCTAAGTGAGCTAGAGCATTAGCAAATCCCAAGCAGTGAACTTACTTACTTTGTTGCACCTCCAATTCTTATTTTCTTTTATCTTTGTACCATTCACCCATAACATAACCCCCTGCAGGTCCAGGGGTTAGAATAGGTTTGAGGTACTCCTTCCTGTTCTATGAGGCGAATAAAAGGAGTTCCGCACGTTTTGGCCTTTGTGATGGGCCCCTTCGGGTTTTGACCTCCATTCTTCAAAATTTTCCAGAAGATCTAGCAAATTGGGGAAGGGCGCCTTACAAGGTGCACTGTGTCCATCGTTCACCGAGATCTTTTTCTTGTCATCGCATTGCAGTCCTGCTTAGTCTCTATCTATTGGGAGAGGACACCTTCCTGGGTGCGTTTTCCACCATGCACTATGCAGTATCGATTTCTGTGTCGATGATGACCATGGACTTATTTGCACCTGATACACAGCACTGTAGCCAGTCCATTGTGGTGGGGCCGCCATGTACCCTGTTGGTTGTAGTCCCCTGACCACACACAGGGACCACTCTGCTGATGCCTGCGCCGTTAACTCCCCATGTGTGCCAAGGGGTATATGCCCATCCCCCTGGAATATATGGTATTTCCACAGTTGGGTTGGGTCTTGGAGTCACGTGGCTTGCTGGCTGCATGTTAGGGTGGCTTCCCCAAGGGTTGTTCTACCACTGATAATCTTTTGTCCATAGTGTCTGTTATCTGAACAGCCTTTCCAGACAGCAGCACCTGATTACTGTCTTCTTTGACTTACGTAAAGCATACGACACGACTTGGCGACATCATATCCTTGCCACATTGTATGTGTGGGGTCTCCAGAGACCACACCCGATTTTTATCCGAAACTTCCTGTCGCTCCGTTCTTTCCACGTCTCATAGCTCCCCCCCCCCCTTATCCAGGAGAATGGGGTCCCGCAGGGCTCTGTATTGAGCGTATCCAGACGACTTCTGCATTTCGTACTGCTGCTCTAGTTCTGTTGTTGCTGAGCGGCGCCTCCAGGGAGCCATTGACAAGGTCCACTCATGGGCTCTACCCCACGGTTTCCATTTTTGAGCCGCAAAGTCGTGTCTCACGCACTTCTGTCGGCGTTGTACCGTTCATCCGGAACCCGCACTATACGTTAATCACGGTCCACTCGCTGTAGTGGAGACATCAATTTCTAGGACTGGTTTTTGACCCTCGATTGACTTGGCTCCCTCATCTTCGTCAGCTTAAGCAGAAGTGCTGGCAGCTCCTCAACGCCCTCCGTTGCCTGGGCAACACCAATTGGGGTGCAGATCACTCTGCGCTGCTGCAGCACTACAGAGCCCTTGTCTAATCCCGAATTGCCTATGGGAGTGTGGTTTATGGTTCAGCAGCGCCTCCTGCGTTACATTTCCTCGACCCTGTGCACGACTGTGGGGTTCGATTAGCGACAGCAGCCTTTAGGGCGAGTCCGGTGACCAGCATACTAGTGGAGGCTCGTGTCCCTCCATTCCAGGTCAGACGTGCGCAACTATTCGTCAGATATGCAGCACACATTTATAGTTCCCCTGAGCGTCCAAATTAATGCCTCCTTTTTCCGCCCGCGGTAGTCCATTTCCCGCATCGGCGGCCCACGTCGGAGATAACGATTGCGGTCCACGTGTGGTCCCTTCTCGCTGAACTGAAGTCCTTCCCTTTACCACCTCTACTTGCGATCCGTTCTTGTATGCCTCGGCCGAAACGTCGTCTGGATATTTTGCATGGCCCTAAGGACGTTAACCCCGCCGCTCCCCCCAGGGTGGATACGTGCATAGCGAGCATGGGACCCATAGCTAGTGTGGCCCCCTCCCCTTTCCTTTCCTTTTCCATATCCTTCTCCATCCCCCATATTCCGCCCCCCCCCTCCTCACCTCCACCGCCAACTCCACCTCTTCCCTTCCCTTTCTACCCCTATGGGAGTATATTTAGTACCTAGGTCTGGAGACGGATGCTTGAAACTGTAAAACAGTCTCTCTTCTTCGCTTTCTTTGCGGGCAAGTCTCTGTCCTTGTTGCAACCCTTGTTCATTCATGTACAAGCAGCCCTTAGCGGCTCGACATCTTATTTACAACTATTTATGACGTCGCCTTTCCGGTTTAGATTTTTTAAAATGTGACTTGTAAGTACTGCATCTCTTTCCAGTCAGTGCAAATTTTAATTTTATTAATATTTGTGACCGAGGGCTTATTTGTTCTAGTATATCATCTCTGTCCTTCCTTTGTCCTTCTCTTTTCCTTACATCTTCTCTTTCCCTCTTATCCGCTGCAGCGTTTCAGATCACTCTTCTTTCATTTCATTTTCTTTGTCCCTCCCTTTCTCTTTTTTCCTCCCTGTGCGTGTCTGAAGACCGACCCATGCATTCCCACGCATAGCCGGTGACGGGGTAACACGTAATTACCCGCCTCATGTAGACAGGTAGGACACGTACGTACCCCCTGGTAACGGCCAGGCACAGGGAGGGGTGATTACCCGAGCTGGTACCTTCCGAAAGTGCCGATTGGTCCCTCTGTCCATTTCTTGGCAGGTGTGACCTGAGGTGTGAACAATCACCTAAGGTGGGAGTGCCCTCAGAGAGGGCAACCACAAGGAAGGAGCGCACCATCGGAGACGCCGGTAATCATGGAAGATACATCCGCAATGGTTTCCTCATCTACTATGTCTGCTCACAAGCGAAAGTTAAATGAGTTTCAGCCACGAACAATTCTTCCATCAGTGACACAGTTCCTTGTTGTATCTCGGTCGGTCGAAGGTCAAGACTTCTCCACAGTCAACCCTTTCATTATTCAGAAAGGAGTCGACGCAATTGCAGGTCCTATAAAGTCCTTTTCCCGATTACGAAGTGGCACCCTGTTGTAAGAAGCAGTCAGCGCCCTCCAGGCACAAAAATTACTGCGTAATTCAATGCTACACACCTTCCCTGTCTGGGTGGAAGCGCACCACACTTCAAATTCATCACGTGGGGTGGTTTATACACGCTCCCTCGACGGATTGTCCGACGAGGAAATCCCCCCTGCGGGTCCGGGGAAAGAATAGGAACGAGGTATTCCTGCCTGTCGTAAGAGGCGACTAAAAGGAGTTTCAACCGTTTCAGCCTTACATGTGATGGTCCCCCTTGGGGTTTGACCTGCATTTTTCAAATTTCTACAGAAGTACAAGCCTTTTGGGGAAGGAAACCTTACGTGGTGTACCACTGGTCCTAAGTGCACTAAGACCTTGGCACTCAGCATTGCACCGGCGTTGTAACCATACCCACTATTCCTCAAATTGGGCCTAAACGCCTCATGGGTTGTACAAGTTACGCCCATAGTGCGTCTCCATCCGCACCTACGATCATGATGGACTTTCCATGGCACCAGAAATCCAGCACGGTAGCCAGCCCGTTGTGGTGGGTTCGTCATATACCCTCTAGGTTGTAGCCCCCTGACAACACAGGGATCGTACTGCCGATACCTGAGCTGCACCCTCCCCACTTCGGCCAAGGAGTAGATGCCCATCTCCTTCGGGCATCAGGACTCCCGGCAATGGTCATCCTGCCAGGTGGCCCTTGCTGTGGCTGGGTGGCACCCGTGGGAAGAGCCCCTCGTCGGAGTGGGTGGTATCGGGGCGGAGGTTTTGCAAATGAAACGTCAACACATATCAGGTCGCTCTGCGGCCGAGTCTTTCAAAAGAAAAGATACCGTTTCTAGTTCTGGTTCTCCTGACCTTTCCCCCTTGGCCACTCCCTGGGAGGAGTAACAGGCCCGCCGGCTTGGGGCGACGTACTTCCCCCGCTATTTGGTCTGTTCTCGAACCGATGGGGGGACGTTCGCAACCGCCAAGCCCATGTTCTTTGTTCAGCACATTGAGGACATCTTCGGGGAAATCGAGGCTCTCAGCAAGATGCGTTCAGGGTCAGTTATTATCAAGACCATCTCCGCCACACAGTCGGCGGCGCTCCAGGCGTGCGACCGCCTAGGGGACATCCCAGTGTCCATTGTCCCACATCTGGCACTAAATAGGACGCAGGGGGTTATTTTTCATCGGAACCTCCTGCTACAATCTGATGAGGAGCTCAGGGCCAACCTGGAGCGCCGAGGCGTGCATTTCGTCCGGCGAGTCCAGCGCGGCCCCAAAGATCGTCGCATCGACACCGGGGCCTTTATCCTCGCCTTTGAGGGGGACGTTCTCCCAGAGAAGGTAAAGGTGAAGTGCTACCGGTGCGATGTGCGACCTTACGTCCTGCCTCCTATGCGCTGTTTTCGGTGTTTGCGCTTTGGGCACATGTCGTCACCGTGTGAGGCTGAGCCCCTTTGTGGCGATTGTGGACGTCCTCTTCGTGAGGAACATACATGCACCCCACCACCTCGGTGCATTAATTGTCCTGGCGTCCACTCGCCTAGATCCTCAGACTGCCCCGCATATCAGAAGGAGAAGAAGATACAAGAACTCAAAACTTTGGATCGGCTCTCTTATTCTGAGGCCAGGAAGAAGTATGACCGCCTCCATCCCATGCCGTTGACCACTTCGATTGCCTCAGTTGTGTCCACTCCTTCCGCAGTATCCTCCCCCCTATCCTGTCCCCCTCTGCCTCCTCCGCCCATCAGGGTGCTCTGCCTCCGCCTCCCAAATCCCTCCCTTCCAAATCCTCCT
The DNA here is from genome assembly GCF_021461395.2 of Schistocerca americana. Classification (NCBI taxonomy): domain Eukaryota; kingdom Metazoa; phylum Arthropoda; class Insecta; order Orthoptera; family Acrididae; genus Schistocerca; species Schistocerca americana. The sequence continues at coordinate 558,720 of NW_025725123.1, read as the reverse complement.
CCCCCGTGGCCCCCACACCCTCTGCCCCAGGGGCCACCCTTCCTCCTCCTCCTTTCCCCCCGTCACCTGAGAAGCGCTCCTCTTCTCAGGCGTCCATCGGGAAAATGTTCCGGACCCCATCTTCCGTGGTCCAGTGTTCCAAAACGGACCCCGCGCGTGAGGACCTTCTTCGGGTCTAGGCCACCATCCCTGTGCCTCCTCGGCTTTCCAAGAAGGCCTCCAAGAAGTAGTCTCTATCCCCCTCTCCACCCCGCCGCGTTTTATCTGACGCTCCATCCGTGAGTCGCTGCTCCCGGCCGTCCTCAGTTTCGCCGGGACGCTCTGCTGCCAGGCGCTCAGCTGGCTTCTCGTCGGCAAATGATGCTGCCCCTCCTACACAACCAGGGACAGTGGCCGCAGCTGGCGACGACTCGATGGAACCGGATCCGCCTCCCGCCGGTTGTAGCGTTGTTCCCTCGCAACCTGGCCCTCCGCGGCCGTCGAGGTGACCAGCTCTTCCCCCGTCTCGTTCCCCCAACTTTTTGACTAGCGATGGCCTTGTTACATTGGAACATAAGAGGTATTTGGTCTAATCGGGAGGAATTACAACTGCTCCTCCACCTGCGTTGTCCACTCATCCTTGGTCTACAGGAAACCAAGTTGCACCCGACTGACCGTATTGCTTTTACCCACTATACCTCGGAGCGGTATGACCTCACCCCTGTGGACGGTATCCCACCTCATGGTGGGGTTATGTTACTCATTCGGGACGATGTCTGTTACCATCCCATCCCATTGACCACCCCACTCCAAGCAATAGCTGTCCGTATTACTCTTTCTGCTTTTACTTTTTCACTTTGTACCATCTACACTCCACCGTCATCTGCTGTTAGTCGGGCTAACATGGTGCATCTGATCGTTCAGCTTCCCCCGCCGTTTTTATTGTTTGGCGACTTCAATGCTCATCATACCCTTTGGGGCTCTCCTGCATCCTGTCAAAGAGGCTCACTCTTGGCGGATGTCTTCAACCATCTCAATCTTGTGAGCCTCAATACCGGCGCCCCGACTTTCCTCTCGGACTCTACTCATACCTACTCCCACTTGGACCTCTCGATCTGTTCTACCACTCTTGCCTGTCGGTTCGAGTGGTATGTCCTTTGTGACACCTATTCGAGCGACCATTTCCCCTGTGTCGTTCGTCTCCTGCACCACACCCCATCCCCATGTCCTTCGCGCTGGAACATACTGAAAGCTGACTGGGGACTTTACTCCTCCCTGGCGACCTTTCCAGACCACGATTTTCTCAGTTGTGACAGTCAGGTCGAATACCTCACGGCTGTTATCAACAATGCTGCCGAACGTTCCATTCCTCGTACTACCCCTTCTTGACGTCGCGTTTCCGTCCCCTGGTGGAACGAGGCTTGTAGAGACGCTATCTGTGCTCGACAACGTGCTTTGCGCTCATTTCGCAGCCATCCTACGTTGCGAATTGTATTGGATACAAACGACTCCGAGCGCAATGCCGTTGAGTCATCAAAGACAGCAAAAAAGCTTGTTGGGCCTCTTTCACCAGCTCCTTTAACAGTTTTACTCCCTCTTCCAGCGTTTGGGGTGGCCTGCGCCGGCTGTCGGGAATTAAGGCCCACTCCTCGGTACCTGGCCTGACCTCAGGTAATGAGGTCTTCGTTGTTCCTGTGGCTGTCTCCAACGCCTTCAGCCGGTTTTTCGCGGAGGTTTCAAGCTCCGCCCATTACCACCCTGCCTTCCTTCCCAGGAAAGAGGCAGAAGAGGCTCGGCGACTTTCCTTACACTCGCTGAATCTGGAAACCTTTACTATGCGGGAACTCGAACGTGCGCTTGCACTATCCCGGTCCTCTGCTCCGGGGCCAGATGCCATTCACGTTCAGATGCTGGCACACCTTTCTCCAGCGGGCAAAAGCTTCCTTCTTCGTACCTACAATCGCGTCTGGACCGAAGGTCAGGTCCCCATGCGTTGGCGTGACACAGTCGTTGTTCCTATACCCAAACCCGGGAAGGATAGACATCTTCCTTCTAGTTACCGCCCCATTTCTCTTACAAGCTGTGTCTGTAAGGTGATGGAGTGCATGGTTCATGCTCGGTTAGTTTGGATTCTTGAACCTCGACGGCTACTTACCAATGTCCAATGCGACTTTCGTCGCCGCCGCTCCACTGTTGACCGACTTGTGACTTTGTCGACATTCATCATGAACAACTTTTTGCGAAGGCGCCAAACGGTAGCCGTGTTCTTCGACTTGGAGAAGGCTTATGATACCTGTTGGAGAGGAGGTATCCTCCACACTATGCATAGGTGGGGCCTACGCGGTCGCCTGCCCCTTTTTATTGATTCTTTTTTAACGGATCGAAAGTTTAGGGTACTTGTGGGCTCCGTATTGTCCGACGTCTTCCTCCAGGAGAATGGAGTGGCTCAGGGCTCCATCTTGAGTGTAGCCCTTTTTCCCGTCGCGATCAATCCAATTATGGATTGCATTCCACCTAATGTCTCAGGCTCTCTCTTTGTCGATGACTTCGCGATCTACTACAGTGCCCAGAGAACATGCCACCTGGAGCGCTGCCTTCAGCATTGTCTAGACAGCCTATACTCGTGGAGCGTGGCAAATGGCTTCCGGTTCTCTGAAGAGAAGGCGGTTTGTATCAACTTTTGGCGATATAAAGCGTTCCTTCCGCCATCCTTACATCTCGGTACCGTTTTTCTCCCATTCGTGGAAACAACAAAGTTTCTAGGGCTCACGTTGGACAGGAAACTGTGTTGGTCTCCACATGTCTCTTATTTGGCGGGCCGAATTATGGGAGCTCCGTCTTCTCGTCTGCTCGGCCATTCCTCTTACGCCGTCTCAACTCCATCCAACATCGGGGGTTACGTCTTGCTACCGGAGCCTTCTACACTAGTCCTATCGAGAGTCTTTATGCTGAAGCTGCCGAATTACCATTGACCTACCGGCGCGACGTACTGCTGTGTCGGTATGCCTGCTGGCTGTTGTCTATGCCCGACCACCCTCTTACCAATCCTTCTTCGCCGATTCTCTCGACCGTCAGTACGGGTTGGATGTGTCTGCCCTGCTGACCCCCGGAGTCCGCTTCCGTCGCCTGCTTCAACAATTGGATTTTCCCCTCCCTACCACCTTCAGAGAGGGTGAGAGCCCGACCACCTTGGCTCCAGGCTCCGGTTCATGTTTATCTCGACCTCAGCTCACTCCCAAAGGAGGGTACTCCGGCTGCAGTGTATTGCTCACAGTTTGTCGAACTTCGTGCTCGACTTGCCGGTCACACCTTTATTTACACCGATGGCTCCAAAACTGATGATGGTGTCGGCTGTGCCTTTGCCGTTGGGGCCACCATCTTTAAATACCGGCTCCTTGACCAATGTTCGACCTTTACGGCCGAGCTCTTTGCTCTCCATCAGGCCGTTCAGTATGCCTGCCGCCACCGCCATTCATCGTATGTACTCTGCTCTGACTCACTCAGTGCTCTTCAGAGCCTTGGAGCTCCCTATCCGGTCCATCCCTTGATTCAACGGATACAGCAGTCCCTCCATTCTTTCGCTGATAATGGTGGTTCTGTCAGCTTTCTGTGGGTTCCCGGACATGTAGGAGTGCCTGGGAATGAGGCTGCGGATGCAGCAGCCAAGGCTGCAGTCCTCCTGCCTCGGCCAGCCTCCCATTGTGTCCCGTCATCTGACGTTCGTGGGGATGTTTGTAAGAAGCTTGTGTCGTTGTGGTGGGATGCTTGGTCATCCCTCCAAGGAAACATACTCCGGGCACTAAAACTGCTCTCAACTGCTTGGACAACCTCCTCCCGACCATCTCGGTGAGAGGAGGTCTTTCTGACCAGGTTGCGGATTGGGCATTGCCAGTTTAGCCACCGCTACCTCCTCTCCGGTGACCCAGCCCCGCAGTGCCCTTGTGGTCAGGCATTAACAGTGCGCCATGTTTTATTGTCATGTCCCCGCTTTAGTCAATCTCGTGTTGTCCTGTCCCTGCCATCTGCTTTACCGGATATTTTAGCTGATGACGCTCGAGCAGCTGCTCGTGTTCCGCGTTTTATAACTTTGACTGGCTTGTCCAAAGACATCTAACCTATTTACTTATTTTATCTGCATCTTTGTCAGGTCTCTCTGGTGTCCCCCCCTTCCCTTGAGTTTTACTAGATTCCATGTGCTCTAACAACAGTGACTGGGCGCTAATGACCTCAGTAGTTGAGCACACTTAAACCCCACCAAAAAAAAAAAAAACCTCCCTCGCCTTTATGATCGAATTTGGACCGACAGTACTTTACCCAGATGATGTTGGGAAGCTATCGTCGTTCCTGTTCCGAAACCTGTAAAGGTTCCCCTCTAGCTATCACCCCATTTCTCTCACGAGTAGTGTATGTAAGTTCTTGGAGCGTATGGTGAATTACCGTTTAGCTTGGTGGCTGGAGTCCCACAGTCTTTTTACACCTACCCAATGCGGTTTCCAAAAGTATCGTTCTGCCTTTGACCATCTTGTTGCTTTCTCCTCTTACATCATGAACAATTTTCTCCGGAAACGCCAAACAGTAGCAATATTTTTTGATCTGGAGAGAGCATACGATACCTGTTGGAGGACAGGCATCCTCCGCACACTGTTCTCTTGGGGCTTTCGAGGTCGGTTGCCCCTTTTTCTTCGTGAATTTATGTCAGAGCGCACATTTATAGTGCGGGTGCACACTACATTCTCCTGTACTTTCTCGCAAGAAAGCGGGGTACCCCAGGGCACCGTGCTAAGTGTTGTACTGTTTGCCATTGCCATAAATCCAATTATGGACTGTCTCCTTCCCGATGTCTCAGGCTCTCTCTTTGTGGACGATTTTACGATCTACTACAGCTCTCAACGGACCAGCCTTCTTGAACGACGTCTTCAAGGATGTCTCGATCGCCTCCACTCTTGGAGCATCGAAACCGGCTTCCGCATTTTTCCCAGTAAGACTGTTCGTGTCAATTTTTGGCGTCGTACGGAGTTTCTTCCGCCTTCCTTACAACAAGGCCTTGTCAACCTTCCGTTCACAGACGTCGCTAAATTCTTGGGTCTTATGTTTGACAGAAAGCTGTGCTGGTCCTCCCACGTTTCCTATCTTTCAGCTCGCTGTCTGCGATCCCTCAACACCCCCCATGTCCTGAATGGCACCTCCTGGGGAGCGGACCGAGTGGTCCTTCGCTGCCCCGATCGCACTTTAGTGCGCTCGAAATTAAACTATGCTTCCATAGTCCAATCCTCTGCTCGGACGTCTATTCTTCGGCGTCTCGCTGTGTCCACCACCGTGGATTACGTTCTAGCTAGCCATCTGTCTTCCATGCCTGCTGATCCGGCTCATGACATTTTTTTTTCGACGCCTCCTTGGGTTTAGGGTATGCAGGTTGTCCTTCCTCCCTACTACCACCGGGAGTCCGCTTCTGTCAACTGCTACGTTCTCTTTCCTTAAACTTTCTTGACAACTTAGTTCCTCGGGATCCCAGGGTATGTTGGTATCTGTGGAAATGAGGCGCCCGATATAGCGACCAAGGCTGCAGTGTCTCTTCTTCAGCCTGCTGTTCGCATGGTTCCCTTCTAGGATCTACAGAGTGTTTTATGTCGTCGTGTTGCTCTTTTATGGCATGCACATTGGTCGACACTTCCCAATAATAAATTGCGGGATGTGAAAGCTGTTCCCTGTGCTTGGACCTCTTCCTCCCGAACTCTTCGTCGGGAGGAGGTAATTTTAACTAGACTCTGGACAGGGTGCTGTCTTTTTCGCCATCGACATATTTTAAGTTGTGATCCTCCCCCACTTTGTCCCCACTGCTCTCAGCTGTGGACGGTAAGACACCTTTTGAGTGCCCCTATTTTACTCCGTTACGCGCCCGTCTACAGCTGTCGCGCGATATATCGTCCATTCTAGCAGATGACACGCGCTCGGCCGATCGCGTTCTCGAGTTTATTAGTGCCAGTGAAATGACGTCAGTCATTTGAAGCTTTTTTTGGGGACAACCAACCCCTTTCTGTAGTGGTTTTTTAAGCTTTCCTTCTGTTTTTAGTTTCCCCACTTCTTGAGTTTCGCTCCCATGGCTGCTGGTTTCCTAAGTCACAGACTGGGCGCTAATGACCGTAGTAGTTTTGCGCCCTAAAACCATAACAAAAAAAAAAAAAAAAACTTCGCTCTCCGCTGTTATTTCCTCTCGATTCTTGATGTGTTCTGGGGCTTGAAGTGGTTTACATCGACGGCTCAATGGCTGATGATCACGTATGTTTCGTATATGTTCATGGAGGACATATTGAGCAGCACTCCTTGCCAGTTGGCTGCAGTGTTTTCAATGCAAAGCTGGCAGCCATATCTCGTGTTCTTGAGTACATCCACTCATATCCTGGCGAGTCATTTCTCCTGTGTACTGACTCACTGAGCAGCCTACAAGCTATCGACCAGTGCTACCCTCGCCACCCTCTGGTAGCGTCCATTCAGGAGTCCATCTATGTCCTGGAACAGGCCTGCCACCTCGTGGTGTTTCCGTGGACCCCATGACACGTCGGAATCCCCGGAAAGGAACTTGCCTACAGGCTGGCCAAACAGGCCAAGCGGAAACCGCTTCTGGAGATAGGCATCTCTGAAGCTGACTAGCATTCTGTCTTACACTGCAGGGTTTTCCTGCTTTGGAGACGGAATGGCATAACAGCACGCACAACAATCTGCGTTTCATTAAGGAGACTATGAATGTGTGGAATTCTTCCATGCAGGCCTATCGCAGGGAATCAGTTGTCTTCTGCCGGCTCTGCATTGGCCATATGTGGCTAACGCATGGTTACCTACTCCGTCACGAGGAACCACCTCAGTGTCGCTGTGGCTCCCAAATGTTGTCCACCAGCACCCTGCCTTCACTAGCCTAAGGACATCACACACATCCATGCCCGATGCAGGATTCGAACCTGTACAGGACATCTAGGTCTTATTTAAGAAGGTTGGCTGGAAGTTTGAATTTGTCATTCCTCCTACTCAGTGTGTGTTGGCTCTGTTGTTGTTTTTGTTGTTGTTGTTGTGGTCTTAAGTCCTGAGACTGGTTTCATGCAGCTCTCCATGCTATTGTATCCTGTGCAAGCTTCTTCATCTCCCAGTACTTACTGCAACCTACATCCTTCTGAATCTGCTTCGTGTATTCATCTCTTGGTCTCCCTATACGATTTTTACCCTCCACGCTGCCCTTCAATGCTAAATTTGTGATCCCTTGATGCCTCATAACATGTCCTACCAACCGGTCTCTTCTTCTTGTCAAACTGTGCCACAAACTCCTCTGCTCCCCAATTTTATTCAATACCTCCTCATTAGTTAAGTGATCTACCCATCTAATCTTCAGCATTCTTCTATAGCACCACATTTCAAAAGCTTCTATTCTCTTCTTGTCCAATTTATTTATCGTCCATGTTTCACTTCCATACATGGCTACACTCCATACAAATACATTCAGAAACGACTTCCTGACAGTTGAATCTATACTCGATGTTAACAAATTTTTCTTCTTCAGAAACGCATTCCTTGCCATTGCCAGTCTACATTTTATATCCTCTCTACTTCGACCATCATCAGTTATTTTGCTCCCCAAATAGCAAGACTCATTTACTACTTTAAGTGTCTCATTTCCTAATCTAATTCCCTCAGCATCCCTTAATTCGACTACATTCCATTATCCTCATTTTGCTTTTGTTGATGTTCATCTTATATCCTCCTTTCAAGACACTGTCCATTCCGTTCAACTGCTCGTCCAAGTCCTTTGCTGTCTCTGACAGAATTACAATGTCATCGGCGAACAACAAAGTTTTTATTTCTTCTCCATGGACTTTAATACCTACACCGAATTTTTCTTTTGTTTCCTTCACTGCTTACTCGATATACAGATTGAATAACATCGGGGTGAGGCTACAACCCTGTCTCACTCCCTTCCCTGCAGTTGCTTCCCTTGCATATCCCTCGACTCTTATAACTGCTATCTGGTTTCTGTACAAATTGTAAATAGCCTCTCCCTCCCTGTATTTTACCCCTGCCATCTTTAAAATTTGAAGAGAGTATTCCAGTCAACATTGTCAAAAGCTTTCTCTAAGTCTACAAATGCTCTGTTAGCACTTCTTTAATGGGGTATCAGGAATCAGTATGTCAGTGCAATGGCGTAAAGTTCAGAAAATCATCAAATATGTGAATTCCTAAGGCACCAAATTGCTGAGTTCATAGACCTCATCGATCCCTAGACTTACGCACTACTTAAATTGACTTATGCTAAGAACCACACACCCAACCATGCCAGTTGGAGGACTCGAACCTCCAGCGGGAGGGGCCGCGCAATCAGTGACATGACGCCTTAAACGGCGCGGCCACTCCGCGCGGCGGCGTGTGTCTGACTCTTTCGTATGGGAGAGTGTATCCAATCCCTCCTTAGCTAGCTTAATTTTAGAAATAGTTGATCTTACTGTTATTCAAAGCTCGTTTCTTTTCAAAAGTTCTTGTTATTTTGTAGGAGCTGTTCTGTGTTCTATCTGTTATGGAATGTGGTTTGAGTAATGGGAAGTGGAGTTTATTTAACAAGTGTCTTGACAATTATTGCGTAATGTATCCAGGTAGATCTAGAAGCTGAGACCCTGGTGTTCAAGGAGGGCATATTGTAACGATTGTATCAAGTTAATAAAGCTGAGTTTCGTGATAGCTAATTTGCTGAAGCTGACATCAATGTTCGTCTCAAAGTACATTGTCATTGGAACCAGTCTGTTTAATTACGTCATTGAGACTGTAGATAAAATGGATTGCATCTGCACAAGGTCTGTCTTGCCACAGCATCGGTGGTTTCATGCCGAAGGCACTGGTATTCCAAGAAATTAGTAAAACGCTGGTATTTGGCGCTGTGCCAGCCAGAAGCACGTTATAATCCTTTAGCTCGCATTTCAAATAAAATCACACATGACACTGTCAACGTCTGAAAATAAAATGACCCATTCCAGCGAATTTAACTGCACAAGTGTTTCATCAGAGATTTAAAAAAGCTTATACAAAAGAAATAAACATCTGGTCGAAGGCTTAATACTACGTATGCCTGAACTTAGTTACGCAGAAAATCTCGTAATTAAAATGTTTATAAGAGATATGCGAAACATGAAAACAAAATACTGTAGTAAACTACGGATGGAGGTACGGACACATAATAAAGAGAAATTGTCACGCGTCTGGGAATCATATAATGCATGTGGCCGGAAGACTCAAAGTTGCGTCTTATTGCTATTTGAAATGCGAGCCAACGGATTTTAATGCGGTGTATGGTGGAACAACAACAACAAAGACCCGTATAAGATTTCCAATTCATCACTTCACATACGGAATTCACACCTGTGAAAGTTGCAACTTCAGTTGACGGTGATAAGTTTAATTCGTATTTTTACATTTTTTATGTGGAGTGTGCTATAGTGATTTATCTGCAGGTTGTACCAGTTACCACCGCTTTAAGTGACTTACAGCTGCGATTAGACCCAGCTTCCTTCACAAAAATGTGTCTAAGATATGTGACCACAGTTTCTCGCCGCCATGGCGGTTTGTAGAAGGTTTTACATAGATTCCTAGCTCATTTCTCTTCTTAAGGCTGCAGTAACTTCAGTCATGTGAGAACCAGGTACCTAGAAAATAACGAATGTGGCAAAATTAGCTAATAGCGAAAAATCGTGTTTGTTTCAAAACTAAAAATAGCGTACGCAGGACAACGACTTTCCTTAAGAAACTATAACATATTTGGAAATAATCATAGGACAGCTTAAACATTCAGCATATAGCATAACAATGGCGTAAAAATTTGTATTGCTCTATATGGTACGCGGATAAGTCCATAATTGTCTTGCGTTAGTTTGCGGTTCTGTTATTGACTCTGCAGAAGGAAGGAAATGAAGCTCAGGAGGTAGTTGGAGACCAATTTTTGTTTCCTACAGGGCGTTTGAGACAGCTGCACAGTTTGCGAATTATCCCATTTCATTTTATTTAAACTACACTGAAAGCAGGCACGGGTTTGGTAGTAAACACGCTAACCCTCATTTTGCTCTCATTGTGAGACCGATGATGAACTGAATAATATGAGAAACCGAGAAAGTAGATAAACACAAGACGAAAATCACAGGAGGATTTGGCCTTGTTTGTCTCCCGAAAGCCATTATTACCAGAAAGCTTGCAGCTCTTGGCTGGCTGACAACGCGGTTCACCTTTAATAGCAATAAAGCAGTTCCTAAAAGCACCCCCTCCCATATTTTCGGGATGCTGCCGCGTTATTTAGTTTCTCTCGTTGCAGAGGAAAAACTAAATTTTCTGTATTGCCTTAATCACGCTGGGGATTGCCGGCCCGGTGGCCGAGCGGTTCTAGGCGCTTCAGTCCGGAACCGCGCGACTGCTACGGTCGCAGGTTCGAATCCTGCCTCGGGCATGGATGTGTGTGATGTCCTTGAGTTGGTTAGGTTTAAGTAGTTCTAAGTTCTAGGGGACTGATGACCTCAGATGTGAAGTCGCATAGTGGTCAGAGCCATTTGAACCATTTGAACGCTGGGGATTTGGCACGAGATCTCTGTTTATCGAATCGTCAGTCACGTACCCCCTCAGCCATACAAGAGGACTCGTTTCGAACCAGTAAGGAGCTATGAACTGCGCATGTAGTCAGGAGTGTTTAACCCAGACACAGTATCATAGTATAATGGCTTTCTGAATACCCTAAACCTGATAACTAAGATGCCAAAGCTGTTTTCACTAGACCCGGCAGTTAAAAACGCGCTCTGGTACTGGTTGACGTCTAAAAGGGCCTGGCTTTAGCAAGAAAGACTTAACTGCGAAAGTATCATCCCTGACTATAAGTCATGGAACTGTAATACTCCTGAGGCGTTCGACTGGAGAATAGTTCATTGTTGCAGCTCCTTAAACAAAGCACTGTTAGGAAAGACTCCTGCCAGATATTCACCCATTGCAACCAAAGTCAACGCAAATATATTCGTAGTTTGAATCTGCCATTTCGAAAAGAACAGTTCTACGCCACCGTTTACATTTATAAAAAGCTCTCACTGTTTGTCGAGCTTGTTCTCTCATCGTGCTTTTCCGCGCAGCGCGCCGAGACGGAGGGGGAAATTCCAGCTTCTCTCGAAATCTGCCGCCGCAATGACAAGGGCACCGCGCCGGCTGCTCACCGACTTTCCAATTCGATAAACTTCACCGACAGCCGTATACTTCAGTTGTCGGTGTCACGCTTTCGTCGAACCTGTTGCACGACGATTGGGATTCGCGGTCTCAAGTTTTATAGCGCTATACGATAAGCTCGTTCATTCGAAAAATGCGTATAGGGCCTCAAGATGGCAAAATGAATTGCCGAAACTGGTTGCGTTTGAAAGTAAATAAAATAGCCTGAAGTATACGGCTGTAGGTAAAGTTTATTGAACTGTCTCCCGGCCGTAATGGACCGACAGAGACATCACCGATTTCGTTCAGATACGTGACGTATGCAGAACGTGGCCAGAAATTAAAGTGTCGGAAGTGGGAGGTCCAGATGACCAAATATTGAGAAAAAACAGTATTTTTGGTGCGGGTCGGACGATGTATGTAGTACAGAACGGTAATCGTAGGGTCGCGGGGTTGAGTTCGTATGTGAAACAATATTTTTCCTTTAAATTTTACATTACTTGCACTGCAAATAATCCGAAGTATAGGTCAATATATTTGTTAATATTTACATAAAAGGCGTGACAAGGGAAAGCAGTGTACAATGTGGCACTGCAACCACGCTTCCAGGAAAGGATTGTAAGGCGTACACGAGAACTCGGTATAAAAAACTTAATACTTTATTACTGTACAGTTACTGATTCACACTTGCTGAGGTGATAATCGTCGTAAAAACGAGGTAGCACTAATTTTCTCAGTATCTTGCACACGTTATGAACGCCTCATTTTAACGCCACACAGTTACTTTAAAGTTTCTGCAGCGAAGCAGACTCGGTTTACATTCGTGAAAGTTTCTCTCACCGCACAGTTTGGCGCGTAACGTATCATTTCGCCAAATGTTGGCGAGTATAGCTGGTAATGCGCGAAGATGCAGTATTCTCGGAATGTGATGTATTTTTGTCACTCGGTGAGGTAAGAGCAGTTTTGTAGCTTTTTGATCAAATTCTTTACCTTGCAATAAGAAAGACGTCACAGAGTTGCAGTAGCAGAGTGCATCCTGTCTTTTTTTAATGAAACGCTTGGCCATCTCGAGCTCGCACGTCTGTGCTTTTCCTTTCAGGCCAAGCCCTGCATACACCATAAATTTAGACGAAATCGGTGATGACGAGTAGGCGCCGTCTTCGCGCTTAGTTTGAAAAGTAACAAACCCCGCGCACACGCAGCCTGCGCGCCCTGCCGAGCCAGGTAGCCGGAGCGATGACACGGATGCTGTTTCGTGTCAGGCAGAAGAAATGACCCGATTCGTTGACGTACGGTGACGTAGAAGGGGGCGCACGAGAGAGAGAGAGAGAGGTGCACAAATTTCACAAATGTGGTAGGTGTATCTCCGGCCAGGTACACAGGTTGTATTATACCTGAAGCCTTCGAGCTGAGAAAAGACAGTCCTGGTGCTACAATTTTCTGCTTATCTGCAGCAGTGAACCGTAAATGTATTTAGCGTAGGTTCTTTAGATTTCTGAACTTTCCTGAAGCGTCTGCACATGTTTCCTCCTTTATATGCACCAGCTTTTTCAACTGTTCTTTTATTCCGGGGTTTTTGTGCATTGCTCTTCGTGTCCCAGAAATCTTTTAAATGAATCGCATATATGAAGTCGTAGTTCTCTCATTATACTTTTGAACTGCAAAAAATATCTACATAGAGATTTGATTGACATTTCAAACTAAACTACTGAATTGCACGAGCCCTTGCACGAGTGTTGCAAACATTTCGTTCGTACCGTTGACTAGCGGTGCATCAGAGTTCTGTATGAACCGTCTGTAGCCAAGTCCCGATGGATAACCAGTAGCCCGCTTGTAGACTGGTACACAGTCACGCGCCTCAGTACTGGTGCCGCCAGTCCTCGCACCCGTTGCTTTTACGACATATTCAAAAGCGTCTAAACTTGAAACTGCCTTTCTATTTCTTAAGTGTAATACTTGCTCCACAGTTGTTTCGTCATAAATGTAAAATGTGTCCTCAGTGAATGTTTTCTGGAAAATACAGCCTCCATTTAAATAAATGTGTATTAGCCAGTAGTCGGAGCGAATGACGTACTGAGAGAGAGAGAGAGAGAGAGAGACAGAGAGAGAGAGAGAGAGAGAGAGAGAGAGAGAGAGAGAGAGAGAGAAGTGCTCATTCTTGGGAAAATTAAGACAGGAAAAACTACAGTGGAATGATAAGAAAACTAATTTCAGTTCGCGCCAAAAAAGGGAAAAAAAACAGGACACTGGAAGTGGAAACAACGAATACAGAGAAAGTAAACGACAAGAAATGCGATGAAATTTGTTTTAGCACCCTCCTAAGAGGCAATTAATAATAGTAATAAATCTAATACTAATATTAATAATGGTGTTCTACTGATAAAGTTACATTCGTACGCTTGGAAAATTTTAGCAGAATGCAGGAAGACCTTCATCGCCCGGTATTGCGATTGGCTGCTCACCCTAAACATAAATAAATGTAATTTAATGCTGTGCTTATAGATAGTAAGAAAGACCCATTGATGTATGATTACCCTATAGCAGTACAATAATTGGTAGTCAGATGGATTGTGTATGTAACGCGTCTACGAACGGAATGATTTAAATTGGAACGACCACACGAAACTAATCGCAGATAACACAGACGGTAGACAGTGATCGATGGGAAGCATCCTGAGGAATTGTAGTCCACACACGGAGACAGACTGAATCCATCGGATCCAGTGTCACTTGTCTGACACTAATGGATTATGCAATCGCCGTTCCCGTACAGCCTTGGTAGCTTTTTGAAGGGAATCTTGTTCATGGGAGACTTTTTTACTCCAGGTAGATCAAGCGAATTACGGAAACATTTCGAAGTGATCACTGGTTCAACATCATTGTAGGCAATCATTCGGACACTTACAATAACGAGAAATACTCCAAGTGGCGGAGAACGTAGTAGGTAAAGACTTTCAGAGTAGCTCACGAAAAAGAATTTCAGATGCTGCTCAGCAACTTTGAAATTACTATCGTTCTCCACATAGACAGCATAGCATATTCTGAATAAGAAACCTCTAACCATAGGCAGGTTTGTATAGAAGCTACAGAATCAGAACTGTGTAAAGAAACTTCTCGATGTGAAATAGCAATTTTGTAAAAGAGTAGAGGGCTTAAAGCACGAATATAAAATTAAAGTACAGTGCGTGCATACGGAATACGAAATAAGAATGGTAGCACTGAAAGTACATTGAAAAATTAAAGACATGAAACTAAAAGCATCCAGAATTAAGATAGTCCTGAGGTGCTGAAGGTTGTGGCTACTCAGATGGTTTGATATTTTTATTTCTCAATCTTTGTCGAAGTAATTTCTATCATTATTTTTATTGAATTGAATAATTTATTTCTAATCCATGGCCATTAGCTTTTCGAAAGTTTCGACACCAGCAAATGACTGTGGATGCGAACGCCTGTCAGTAATGGAAAGAGGACAACAGAATGCAGAAATTAGCCTGCTACGTAGAATAATACTGTTGTAGCCAGTTAGTTTCGTGTTGTTAATTTAGAAAAATTTCACCACTTGCGTGTCTTGTTTCGTCAAAGATAAAATGTGATTCTTTATCAACCCGGGACCCTTACCGGGTAGGACTGGTGGAAGAGGTAGAGAAGATTCGACGAAGAGCAGCGCGTCTCGTCAGAGGACCGTTTGGTCTGTGCGACAGCGTTACAGGGATGCACAGCAAACTCCGTCGGCAGACGACACGAGAGAGGCGCTGAGCGCCACATAGAGGTTTACTACTGAAATTTCGTGAGCGTACTTCTCAGGAATAGTCGGACATCACTTCCTTCTACATACGTGTCGCGAAATGACTACGACGAGGTAATTCGAGACCTTGGCGCTAATACACAGGCCATTCGCGAGTGGATCATAGTAGGGGCAGTCAGTGGTACCACAAGTAAAATCTGCCACACACCGTCAGACGGCTGAAGTAGGTGTAGACATACATTTCCCAAAGTAAAAGTCGTGCGAAAGGAGTCGAAAATAGACTGCCAAAGGACAACATTCCAATCGTGCGCATTTCCCTGAGGATCGTGAAGGTTCTATATAGTAGAAAGAGGGCTGCGTTGATGCTTCGTTACCTACAGTAGTTTTTAAAGTAATGGACGTAACGGTTGTTTATGCAATTCTTCCCCCTCGTTCCCGTTTCTTTAAAGATGCCCGCTGCTTTCTTAGCTCTTTCCTGATATTATTGAAGGCCTTGTAATTTCGCCTTTACACTTACCAGGAAATGTACATTTTTGTCATCAAATGCGTTTCGTTCTATTGAAACAAAACTCCATCACTGATCTGTAATGAAACAGATTTACAATTTTGTTCGTCTAAAAAGATGGGACTTGGGTTATTTTGTCTCGTTTTCGCTCACATCTGGGAACACGACGAATTTCACATAAAAAATGAAAAATTCTGCGAAGTAGTGCCGGATGAGCAGGACAAAATCAAACGAAGCAGTACTACAGAAACGTGCCGGCAGACGATGCTTCGTGATACGAGCGAAAATGGGACACGAAATACCGTAAATAAAATAAACACGTTTCGTAACGAACTCTTTTCAGCCACCGAAAGCGAGCCAGATAGTAAACGTGTCATTTTAGACCACTGATAACCTTTCATTTCAATAAAAAAAACGAGCGAGGTACTTCAGTGGTTAGCGCGCTGGGCTCGTATTCTGGAGGACAACGGTTCAAAGCCGCGTCCGGCCATCTTGATTTAGGTTTTCCGCGATTTCCCTAAATTGTTTCAGGCAAATTCCAGGATGGTCCCTTTAGAAGTGCTCTGCCGATTTCCTTCGCTGGCCGTCCCCCGAATCGATCGACCAACCTTCAGTAAAAAGAAACGCGTTTTGACGACAGAAATATGCATTTTCTTGTAGCGCAAAGACGACTTTAATTACCTTGAATATTCTCAAAACAACTGTAGACAATATGACCACACACAATGAAGAATTCCTTTCCTATAACATCATTTCAAGTTCTGTAACGCAGATTTTTATTGTACTTTGGTTCACAGTTGGAATACTGTCTGGAAATGTTCAAAGTGTTTTCATGTACATCCTACGTACTTCGTACATTATTGTGCATGTAATGTTCCCACAACCGAGATGTTGGGGTATAAGTTTACGCTGTGGCCCCGAATGTGCTCCGCCACAGAAACCCGGATCGCCAGTTGAGAGAAATGTGGGTAACATTCGGCAGAACGAGCCCTTACAGGCCTGCGGGTTTTGCAGAATTTGAGGCAAATAGGCGTGGCCCCGCTAAAATCCGCTCTTCAGCGACCCGCTATGTTAGCAGGAGCTGATGGCAGTCGCTCGCCATCCCCACCACAGGTTCGCGTGGCCCACTCGAGGCCGCCTGTCCCCAGCTGTTTTTCTCAAAAAGGAAACTCCCCACTGCACCCCCTACAGATTTGGTGTTAAAATGGCCCAGTAGGTAGCCCGTCAACAACAGTGAATAGTTCGAGCTTAACAAACGCAATATTATACATCTACACCTACATGGATACTCTCAAATCACATTTAAGTGCCTGGCAGAGGGTTCATCGAACCACCATAACAATTCTCTATTATTTCAATCTCGTATAGCGTGCGAAAAGAACTGACACCTATATTTTTCCGTACGAGCACTGACTTCCCATACTTTATCGTGGTGAACGCTCCTCCCTATGTAGGTCGGTGTCAACAAAATATTTTCGCATTCGGAGGAGAAAGTTGGTGATTGGAATTTCGTGAGAAGATTTCGTCGCAACGAAAAACGCCTTTGTTTTAATGATGTCCAGCCCAAATCCTGTATCATTTCTGTGACACTAGCTTCCATATTTCGCCATAATACATAACATGCTGCCTTTCTTTGAACTTTTTCGATGTACTCCATCAGTCGTACCAGGTAAGGTTCTCACACCGCGCAGCAGTATTCTAAAAGAGGACGGACGAGCAGTCTCATTAGTATGTCTGTTTCATTTTCCAAGTGTCCTGCCAATAAAACACACTCTTTGGTTAGCCTTCCCCACAACATTTTCTGTGTGTTCCTTCCACTTTAAGTTGCTCATAATTGTAATACCTAGGTATTTAGCTGAATTTACGGCTTTTAGATTAGATTGATTTATCGTGTAACCAAAGTTTGAGTTCCTTTTAGCACTCATAAGGATGACTTCACACTTTCCGTTATTCAGGGTCAACTGCCACTTTTCGCACCATTCAGATTATTATTATTTTTTTTTTTTTTCTAAATCGTTTTGCAGTTTGTTTCGATCTTCTGATGACTTTATTAGTCAATAAACGACAGCGTCATCTGCAAACAACCGAAGACGACTGCTCAGATTGTCCCCCAAATCGTTCATATAGATAAGGAACAGCAGAGGGTCTATAACACTACCTAGGGGCACTCCAGAAATCATTTCTGTTTTACTCGATGACTTTCCATCAATTACTTCGTATCGTGACCTCTCTGACAGAAAATCACAAATCCAGTCACATAACTGAGACGATATTCCATAAGCAGGCAATTTCACCACGAGCCGACTGTGTGGTAAAGTGTCAAAATCCTTCCAGAAATACGGAATCTATCTGAAATCCCTTGTCAATAGCATTCAACACTTCATGTGAATAAAGAGCTAGTTGTGTTTCACAGGAACCGTATTTTCTAAACTCATGTTGACTGTGTGTCAATAGACTGTTTCCTTCTAGGTAATCCTGCTACACATCGACGTTAACGATATGGGCCTGTAATTTAGAGAATTCCTTATACATACTCATACACACCTTTCTCGAATATTGGTGTGACCTGTGCACCTTTCCAGTCGTCGGGTACGGATCTATCATCGAGAGAACGGTTGTATACGATTGTTAAGTATGGAGCTAATGCATCAGCATACTCCAAAAGGAAGCTAATTGGTATACAGTCTGGACTAGAAGACTTGCATTCATTAAGTGATTTAAGTTGCTTCACTACTCAGAGGCCCCCCAGGGGGTCCACAACTCTTTTGTGGATACGTGCATGGCGAGCACAGGGCCTCGAGCTATTGCAGCCTTCATTCTTTTCAGGGCTGCGTTTCCTTCCCCTTCCCCTCCTTGCTCCTTCCCCCTCGCCCTCTCCTCTCCCTCTATTGGTGTCCTTGCTTATGTTGGCCCCCGCTATCCTCCTGGTTCTGTTGGTGTTACAATTTGGCTTTGTTGCGTAATCACCTCCTCCTTTCGGCACTCCCTGGCCCCCCTCCAGGGTTTGACGTCCATTACTAAATTTCTCTTCCGTAGTGTGAGCCATTTGGGGAAGAGCAACTTATCTAGTGTCTCCGACGTGTGCCCTCCTAGTTCATTCCACCTTTCCTTTCACGTCATTGTCTGATGCTAGGGTGCATAGCCAGCACAATAGCCAGCCCGTGTGGTGGGGTCGCTATGTACCCTTTTGGTTGAACCCCCTGAACACACAGGGATCACACTTCTGATATCTGAGCTGTGACCTCCTCATGCATGCCTCGGAGTGGTTGCTCGTCATCCTGGAGCACCGGAACTCCCGGTAATGGCCGCCGTGCCAGACGGCCCTCGCTGTGGCTGGGTGGCGCCTGTGAGGAGAGCCCCTGATCAGAGTGGATGGTATCAGTGCGGACGCTATGCAAATGAAACGCATACGGGTCCAGAACTCAGGCCGTTCTTCTGCGGCCGTCTCTCTGTGTGGAACTGATTCTTCTAGTACTGCTTCTCCTGCCCCTTCAGCCTTCCCTTCTGTGGCTACCACATGGGAAGAGGGTCAGGGCCGTCGGCTAGGGGTAAAATCTTTCCCCCGCTATCTGGTTTGCACCAGGACTGATGGGGATACTTTCGCCAACACCAAACCTTTATTCTTTGTGGAACACATTGAAGACCAGTTTGGCGAAGTGGACTCCATGAGCAAGATGTGGTCGGGTTCTTTGCCGATCAAAACTGCTTCAGCTACCCAGTCTGCGGCCCTTCGTGCCTGTACCCAGCTTGGCACAATTCCTGTGTCCATTACTCCCCACCTTTCTCTAAATATGGTTCAAGGTGTGATTTTTCACAGGGACCTCATCCTTCAAACTGATGAGGAACTTTGTGACAATCTCGGATGGCGGGGTGTTCACTTTGTTCGGAGTGTTCAGAAGGGTCCTAAGGACAATCGCATTGATATTGGTGCCTTTAACCTGGCCTTTGAAGGGGATACCCTCCCTGAGAAACTAAAGATTACGGTTTATTGATGTGATGTGGAGCTGTACATCCCACCTCCTATGAGGTGTTTTAAGTGCTTTTGTTTTGGACACGTGTCTTCCTGATGTTACCAGGCCCCTCTCTATGGTGACTGTGGACGTCCACTCCGTGAGGGGAGTCCCTGTGTTCCCCTTCCTGTGTGTGTTAATTGTCATGGCAATCATTCTCTACGTTCACCAGATTGACCAGTATATAAGAAGGAAAAGACGATACGGGAGTATATGACGTCTAGTTATGCTTTAGTTACATAGTTACATTTCATCCCTTTCCCCCTTCCTTACCCCAGTCCCGGACCCCTGTCCTCGCCCCCTCCCCGACCCCTGTCCTCGCCCCCTCCCCTGCGGCTCCCACACCTCCTCCTCCTCCTCTGGGCGCTGCTCCCCCTCCGCAGCCGGAGAAGTGTCCCACTCTTTCGGCGTCTGCCGGTCAATGGCACTCCTCCCAGGATGCCCCTTCCTGGCACCTTCCAGGCCAAAGGTCTGCTGCCACGCGACAACCACGAGAACCGAGGTCTGTCGGCCCGCAGGTTGCCCGATCTCTTTCTCTTCCCGATCTTGCTGCCGCTGGCTCCTTTATGCCACACAGCCCTCCTCGACCTGAAAGAGAAAAGAAGAAACATAAGTACGGGACAAAGAGCCTCTGGCGTCACCAGAGGTCCCATCCCTGGCTTCACAACCAGATTCTGACCTGTCGTTCATGGATGTCGCCCCCTCCTTGTCGGTGACGGGTGGTGACCCAGAGGTATGACTGGCTTTAGCCTGTTCAACCCCCATTTAAATCATTGTTCAGTGGTTATCCAATGGAACTGTAATGGATACTACCGTCGCCTTCCAGAATTGAAATCCCTTATTTCGTCTTACTCTGCAGCTTGTGTGGTTCTACAGGAATCTCATTTTAGTGATGATCACTTACTGACCCTCTGTTGGTTCCGTGTTTTCTGTCGAAATCCTCCTGCGGGCTTCTGGTGGCGTTTCTACGTTGGTCTGTACAGACGTTGCTAGCACGTGGATTCCTCTTCAAACTACATTGGAAGCGGTAGCTGTTAGGGTCCACCTGGACTCTGAAATCACGGTTTGCAATCTTTATCTCCCTCCTGACAGGACTCTTACACCTGCTGCCTTAACTGCCCTTCTTCAGCAACTTCCTCCTCCCTTCCTCCTTCTCGGGGATTTTAATGCTCATCATCCCTTGTGGGGCAGTGCATTTACATCTAGACGACGTCTTCTCATAGACCAGTTTCTTGCAGACCACGACTTGTGCCATCTTAATGATGGCTCTCCTACTCATTTCAGTGCCGGTCATGGTACCTTTTCTGCCATTGATCTTTCTCTTTCTCTTCCCTCTCTCCTCCCTTCATTACACTGGTCGCCACACGACGACCTTTGCGATAATGACCATTTCCCGTTGATTCTCTCTCCCTTCCCGCTCCCCAAAGGACAGGTTACCTCGTTGGTCTTTCCAACTCACCGATTTGCCTCTATACACTGCACAGGTCTTGTTTTCTCCCTCATTGTGGGCTTGTGTTGATGACGTCCTACGTGACGTGTCTGACGCGATTGTTCGCGCTGCTAGCCTTGCTGAACCGCGCTCATCTGGACCATTTCGCCGCCGGCAAGTCCCGTGGTGGAGTGCGGCCATTGCCATCTGCGATCGCCGTCGAACTTTGCAACACCTTAAGAGGCACCCATCCGTTGCCAGCCTTATTACCTTCAAACGCCTTTGTGCTAAGGCCTGTTATTTAATCAAACAGAGAAAACGGGTATGTAGGGAACGATTTGTTTCTTCCCTAGGTTCTAGTGTCCCTATGTCACGGGTATGGGCTACACTTCACTCTCTCCAAGATTGCCATCGGCAGTCAACCCTCCCAGGCCTTCACTTCCCATATGGCCTTTGTACGGACCCGTTGATTCTTGCGGAACATCTTGCGACCCATTTTCCAATGGCATCAGCCTCCTATCTGGCTGCTTTCCTTCAATGGAAACAGCGGGCCGATGCTTCCACCTTATGTTTTACCCCTTGTCAGTCAAAATCTTACAACGAACCTTGTACTGAATGGGAATTTCTTTCTGCACTCTCTTCTTCTCATGATACGGCCCTGGCCCAGACTCCATTCATAACCAACTGCTTCAACATCTCAGTGCTCCACAATGGCAACATCTTCTCCGGGTGTTTAACCGTATCTACTCCAGGGTGACTTCATTCTCAGTGGAGGGATAGCATCGTGGTTCCTGTCCTTAAACCTGGTAAGAACCCCCTATTTGTTGATGGCTATTGGCCAATTAGTCTGACCAATGTTGTTTGTAAGTTACTCGAACGGATGGTAGTCCGTCGGCTCAATTGGGTCTTCGAATCTCGGGATCTATTGTCCCCTTACCAGTGTGGCTTCCGAGAAGGACGGTCTCCAATCGATCATTTACTTTGCTTGGAATCCACAGTTCGGCAGGGTTTTTCCCAGCGCCGCCATTTGGCTGCAGAATTTTTTGACCTACGCAAGGCCTATGACATGGCCTGGCGCTATCACATCTTACTTACCCTTCATCAGTAGGGTCTTCGGGGCCCACTCCCGATTTTTATCCGCCAGTTCCTGTTCCATCGGTCATTCAGGGTTCGGGTTGGTACTGTTTTTAGTTCGCCATGGACCCAGGAGACGGGCATCCCACAGGGTTCTGTCTTGAGTGTACTTATTTTCCTCATTGCTATTGATGGACTTGTGGCCTCTGTCGGCCCTTTGGTCGCCTCTGCCCTGTATGTGGATGATTTCTGCATTTGGGTTAGTTCCTCTTAGATGGCCTCTGCAGATCGGCAGCTCCAGGGAGCTATACAGCATGCCTCTGCATGGACCCTCTCACATGGATTTCAGTTATCTCCTCTAAAATCGAGGGTGGTCCACTTCTGTCTCCGAACTATGATCCACCCTGATTCAGAGCTAAATCTCGATGCACAACGATTGCCTATGGTCCCACAGTTCCGTTTCCTGGGTCTTCTTTTCGACAATAAGCTCACTTGGCTGCCCCATATCAGACTTCTGAAGGTAGGATGTAAACTCAATGTCCTTCGTTTCCTTTCCCACTCCTCTTGGAGTGCGGACCGTTCCCTCCTCCTCCATCTTTATCATGCTCTAGTTCTGTCTCGCTTGGACTATGGTTGTCAAGTTTATGGTTCAGCTGCTCCTTCCACACTGCGTGTGCTGGATCCGGTCCACCATCATGGTATCCGTTTGGCCACCGGTGCCTTCCCTACTAGCCCTGTTGATAGTCTCCTGGTTGAAGCTGGGGTACCCCCCCCCCCCCCCTTTGTGTTCGGCGGTCCCAGCTTCTGGTGTCGTACGCACTCGCTATCCGTTCCTCTCTCACTCATCCTTCCTATTCTATCCTGTTCCCAGACCATGGACGTCGCTCACCTGATTCCCGCCCTAGGGCAGGTTTACCAATTGGGCTCCGCCTTGCGTCTCTTTGCCGTGATTTTCAGCTTCCTTCTTTGTACTGTCTTCCTCGCTCCCTCCCCTCCACCCCCCCTTGGTTAGTCCCTCGGCCTCGAATTCGTATGGATCTCCGCCGAGGTCCGAAAGATTCCATCCCCCCAATTGTGTTCCTTTTTCCGCTGAATTTTATGGGAGTTTCGGGGTGCTGTTTTTTTTTTACACTCATGGTTCTAAATCTGCTGATCATGTGGGATATGCCTTCATGTCCTCTGTTGGAACGGAAAATCATCTACTGCCACCTCCATGTGCGGTGTTTACTGCAGAATTGATGGCTATTTCCCAGACCCTTACCTTTATTATACAGTCCCAACACAACTGTGTTTTGTTAATGTACGGACTCAATGAGTGGCCTTCTGGCTATTGATCGGTGTGTTTCGCGCCATCCCTTGGTCTCTGCCATCCATGACAATCTCACTGATATTCACCATGGTGCTTGTTCCGTTGACTTCCTTTGGGTCCCTGGCCATCCTGGGTAATGAACTCGCTGATCGTTTGGCTGGGGGAGCAGTCACTTAACCCCCGTTTTCTGTAACCCCTCCTGCAGCGGATTTACGGCTTCACATCAAATCCAACTTCGCACAATCATGAGCCAACTCTTGGGTGGCTACCTCCCTGTCTAATAAACTTCGTGTGATTAAGGTGACACCAGACCCGTGGTGATCTTCCTTTCACCTCTCCCGAAAGGACTCGACCATACTGTGTCGTCCCCACATTGGCCATACCCGGCTGACCCATGCTTTTCTTTTGCATGATGAGCCACCCCCACTTTGTGGTTGTGGACCCTTCTAGTCAGTAGCCCACGTTTTGGTTTAATGCCCCCTTCTTTTGGCTCTGCGTGCTAAGTACAGACTCCCCCGCATTTTACCTTTGATGTTGGCTGACGATTCCCGAGTGGTCGACCTGGTTCTCGGTTTCCTCCGGGAAAGTGGTTTTTATTCTCAGTTTCAAGGTTTTTAATCTCTCTGGTGTTGGGGCAGGGCGGTGAGTGTTGGTGTATCTCCCACTGTAAGCCGTGTTTGGAGATTCCCGATTCCCCTCCCTGGCCGAGATCCTCTTTCTTCTCCTCTTACTCTGTGTTTGTCATTTTTTTTTTTTTTTTTTTTTTTTTTTTTTTTTTTTTTTTTTTTTTTTTTTTTAGGATTGGTTAGTCTGTCTCCTTTTCCCATACGCGCTTCTACATTCTAGCTGTTGCACCTTTTAAGTCGCAGGTGGTCTTGCCTCTCCTGCTTCAGAGGTGGGATATTTCCTGCCTCTAGCATAGCATTGGGTTCGTTATCTTGCTGACTAACATCATTTTGTTTTTACCATTGACAACATGACTGCCGTTTTACACTTTTTAGCCTTTTCCCTTTTATCGTTATGACTTTTCTGAGATGTCACACTATCGGAGTGGACCACATTTGAAACAAGGGACAGATGACCTTGCTGTTTGGTCCCTTCAACCCCAACAACCAACCAACTACTCCGACGATATTTACTTTTACGTTACTCATGTTGGCAGCTGTTCTTGATTCGAATTCTGGAATATTTACTTCGTCTTACTTTGTGAAGGCATTTCGGAAGGCTATGTTTAGGAACTCTGTTTTGGCAGCACTGCCTTCGATAATATCTCCATTAATATCGCGCGGAGAAGGCATTGATTGTTTCTTGCCGCTAACATACTTGAAATACGACCAGAATCTCTTTTGATTTTCTGCCAGGTTTCGAGACAAGGTTTCGTTCTTAAAACTGTTATAGGCATTGAAGTCAGCGCTAAAATTCGAGCTTCTGTAAAAGATCACTAATCTTGGGGATTTTGCGTCAGTTTAAATTTGGCACGTTTGTTTCGTTGTTTCTGCAAGTGTCCCAACCCGTTTCTTGTACAAAGGAGGATCAGCTCCGTCGTTTGTTAATTTATTTGGTATAAATCTCTCAATTGCTGCCAATACTATTTCGTTGAATTTAAGCCACACCTGGTCTACACGTACAACATTAATTTGGAATGCGTGGAGATTGTCTCTCAGGAAGGCGTCAAGTGAATTTTTATCTGCTTTTTTGAATAAGTATATTTTTCGTTCATTTTTCGAGGATTACAATATTCATACTTCCTACGACAGGCCTGTGTTCAATAATCCCTGAATCGGCTTTGATGCTAGTCATTAACTCAGGATTATTTGTTGCTAAGAGGTCAAGTGTGTTTTCACAACCGTTTTACTATTCGCGTGAGCTCATGATCTAATTGCTCGAGATAATTTCCAGAGAATGCGTTTAGCACTATTTCAGATGAAACTTTATGCGTACGTCCGGAATTAAACATGTATTTTCGCCAACATATGAGGGTAAATTAAAGTCACCACCAACTATTATCGTATGATTCGGGTACGTGTTTGAAATCAAATTCAGGTTTTCTTTGAACCTTTCAGAAACTGTATCATCTGAATTGGGAGGTCGGTAAAAGGATCCAATTATTATTTTATTCCGCTTGCCAACAATGATCTCTGCCCATACTAACTCGGAGGAAGTATCTACTTCAATTTCGCGAAAAGTTAAACTACTATAGACAGTAACAGACACGCCTCCGCCAACCGTGTTTAGCCTATCCTTTCGGAACACTGTTAGGTTCTTCGCAAAAATTTCGGCCTAGCTTATCTCCGGCTTTAGCCAGTTTTCAGTGCCTATAACGATTTGAGCATCAGTGCTTACTATTAGCGCTTGGAGCTCTGGTACTTTCCCAACACAGCTGCCACAAATTACAACTGTTACACCGATGGTTCCTGTGTCTACGTTCTTCCTGTGTTCAGCCTGCACTCTTTGTGATTGAAGCCCTTATTGTGTTTTCCCGATTTTTCTAACCTAAAGAACCGCCCAGTCCACGCCACACAGACCCTGCTACCCGTGTAACCGCCTCCTGCGTATAGTGGCCACCTGACCTATTCAGCGGAACCCGAAACCCAACCACCCTTTGGCGCAAGTCGAGGAATCTGCAGCCTACACGGTCGCAGAACTGTCTGAGCCTCTGAGTCAGATCCTCCACTCGGCGATGTACCAGAGGTCCGCAATCGGTCCTGTCGACTATGTTGCAAATGGTCAGCTCTGCTTTCATCTTGCAAGCAAGACTGGCAGCCTTTGCCATTTCTGTTAGCCGCTCGAAACCAGATAGAATCTCTTGTGATCCAGAGTGACGCACATCATTGGTACTGACGTGAGACACCACCTGCAGTTGGCTGCACCTTGTGCTCTTCATGACATCCAGGAGGACCTGTTCAACATCTGGAATGACTCCACCCGGCATGCATACAGAGTGCACATCAGATTTCTTACCCTTCTTGTCAGCTACCCCCCTATGAACCATGGAAATTGCCGTTGGTGGGGAGGCTTGCGTGCCTCAGCGATACAGGTGGCCGTACCGTAGGTGCAACCACAACAGAGGCCAGACAAACATGTGGTTCCTGAAGAGGGGCAGCAGCCTTTTCAGTAGTTGCAGGGGCAACAGTCTGGATGATTGACTGATCTGGCCTTGTAACATTAACCAAAACGGCCTTGCTGTGCTGGTACTGCGAACGGCTGAAAGCAAGGGGAAACTACAGCCGTAATTTTTCCCGATGACATGCAGCTTTACTGTATGATTAAATGATGATGGCGTCCTCTTGGCTAAAATATTCCGGAGGTAAAATAGTTACCCATTCGGATCTCCGGGCGGGGACTACTCAAGAGGATGTCGTTATCAGGAGAAAGAAAACTGGCGTTCTACGGATCGGAGCGTGGAATGTCAGATCCCTTAATCGGGCATGTAGGTTAGAAAATTTAAAAAGGGAAATGGATAGGTTAAAGTTAGATATAGTGGGAATTAGTGAAGTTCGGTGGCAGGAGGAACAAGACTTTTGGTCAGGTGAATACAGGGTTATAAATACAAAATCAAATAGGGGTAATGCAGGAGTAGGTATAATAATAAATAAAAAAATAGGAGTGCGGGTTAGCTACTACAAACAGCATAGTGAACGCATTATTGTGGCCAAGATATACACAAAGCCCATGCCTACTACAGTAGTACAAGTTTATATGCCAACTAGCTCTGCAGATGAAGAAATCGATGAAATGTATGACGAGATAAAAGAAATTATTCAGGTAGTGAAGGGAGACGAAAATTTAATAGTCATGGGTGACTGGAATTCGTCAGTAGGAAAAGGGAGAGAAGGAAACATAGTAGGTGAATATGGATTGGGGGGAAGAAATGAAAGAGGAAGCCGCCTTGTAGAATTTTGCACAGATCATAACTTAACCATAACTAACACTTGGTTCAAGAATCATAAAAGAAGGTTGTATACATGGAAGAATCCTGGAGATACTAAAAGGTATCACATAGATTATATAATGGTAAGACAGAGATTTAGGAACCAGGTTTTAAATTGTAAGACATTTCCAGGGGCAGATGTGGGTTCTGACTACAATATATTAGTTATGAACTGCATATTGAAACCGAAGAAACTGCAAAAAGGTGGGAATTTAAGGAGATGGGACCTGGATGAACTGAAAGTACCACAGGTTGTAGAGAGTTTCAGGGAGAGCATAAGGGAACAATTGACAGGAATGGGGGAAAGAAATACAGTAGAAGAAGAATGGGTAGCTCTGAGGGATGAAGTAGTGAAGGCAGCAGACAATCAAGTAGGTAAAAAGACGAGGGCTAATAGAAATCCTTTGGTAACAGAAGAAATATTGAATTTAATTGATGAAAGGAGAAAATATAAAAATGCAGTAAATGAAGCAGGCAAAAAGAAATACAAACGTCTCAAAAACGAGATCGACAGGAAGTGCAAAATGGCTAAGCAGGGATGGCTAGAGGACAAATGTAAGGATATAGAGGCTTGTCTCACTACGGGTAAGATAGATACTGCCTACAGGAAAATTAAAGAGACCTTTGGAGAGAAGAGAACCACTTGTATGAATATCAAGAGCTCAGATGGAAACCCAGTTCTAAGCAAAGAAGGGAAAGCAGAAAGGTGGAAGGAGTGTATAGAGGGTTTATACAAGGGCAATGTACTTGAGGACAATATTAGGGAAATGGAAGAGGATGTAGATGAAGACGAAATGGGAGATAAGATACTGCGTGAAGAGTTTGACAGAGCACTGAAAGACCTGTGTCGAAACAAGGCCCCGGGAGTAGACAACATTCCATTAGAACTATTGATGGCCTTGGGAGAGGCAGTCATGACAAAACTCTACCATCTGGTGAGCAAGATGTATGAGACAGGCGAAATACCCTCAGACTTCAGGAAGAATATAATAATTCCAATCCCAAAGAAAGCAGGTGTTGACTGATGTGAAAATTACCGAACTATCAGTTTAATAAGTCACAGCTGCAAAGTACTAACGCGAATTCTTTACAGACGAATTTAAAAAACTGGTAGAGGCGGACCTCAGGGAAGATCAGTTTGGATTCCGTAGCAATGTTGGAACATGTGAGGCAATACTAACCTTACGACTTAACTTAGAAGAAAGATTAAGAAAAGGCAAATCTACGTTTCTAGCATTTGTAGACTTAGAGAAAGCTTTTGACAATGTTAACTAGAATACTCTCTTTCAACCTCTGGAGGTGGCAGGGGTAAAATACAAGGAGCGAAAGGCTATTTACAATTTGTACAGAAACCAGATGGCAGTTATAAGAGTCGAGGGACATGAAAGGGAAGCAGTGGTTGGGAAGGGAGTGAGACAGGGCTGTAGTCTCTCCTCGATGTTATTCAATCTGTATATTGAGCAAGCAGTGAAGGAAACAAAAGAAAAATTCGGAGTAGGTATTGAAATTCATGGAGAAGAAGTAAAAACTTTGAGGTTCGCCGATGACATTGTAATTCTGTCAGTGACAGCAAAGGACTTGGAAGAGCTGTTGAACGGAATGGACAGTGTCTTGAAAGGAGGATATAAGATGAACATCAACAAAAGCAAAACGAGGATAATGGAATGTAATCAAATTAAATTGGGTGATGCTGAGGGAATTAGATTAGGAAATGAGACACTTAAAGTAGTAAAGGAGTTTTGCTGTTTGGAGACCAAAATAACTGATGATGGTCGAAGTAGAGAGGATATAAAATGTAGACTGGTAATGGCAAGGAAATCGTTTCTGAAGAAGAAAAATTTGTTAACATCGAGTATAGATTTAAGTGTCAGGAAGTCGTTTCTGAATGTATTTGTATGGAGTGTAGCCATGTATGGAAGTGAAACATGGACGATAACTAGTTTGGACAAGAAGAGAATAGAACCTTTCGAAATGTGGTGCTACAGAAGAATGCTGAATAAAGGTGGATAGATCACGTAACTAATGAGGAAGTATTGAATAGGATTGGGGAGAAGAGAAGTTTGTGGCACAACTTGACTAGAAGAAGGGATCGGTTGGTAGGACATGTTTTGAGGCATCAAGGAATCACAAATTTAGCATTGGAGGGCAGCATGGAGGGTAAAAATCGTAGAGGGAGACCAAGAGATGAATACAATAAGCAGATTCAGAAGGATGTAGGTTGCAGTAAGTACTGGGAGATGAAGAAGCTTGCACAGGATAGAGTAGCATGGAGAGCTGCATCAAACCAGTCTCAGGACTGACCACCACCACAACAACAACAACTTGTCAGCTAAGTCCCTAAGGGGCCCCGTAACACGCCTAATCTTTGATCTCCCACTACCAATAATCCCACCGTCTGTGAATGCATGGATCTTGAAGGCTGAGTGGTGTCCTCTGAAACAGGATACGCGACAGCACCTGGCTCATTGACATTGTCAGCCACAGACAGCACATGGAACCTGTTTGTCAGACAAACTGGGGACGCCTTATGCTTTGGGCGCCTGGGAAGTCTTTCGCCACCTTCTTCGCCCCGGGGCGACATCCCACTCAACCATCAAACACGAAACACCCAGACACAGCAGGAGAATTTGCCTGCCACATGCCGCTTGCTATTGGCTGCAGGCAACAGAGGCACTGGGTCAAGAACGAGGAAAGTTCCCTCCTCACTGCCCGCCTGTCCTTTACGGTTCCCACCTCGCTGCCCCCCCATCCTTTCCGGTTCCCACCTCGCTGCCCCCCCCGTCCTTTCCGGTTCCCACCTTGTTGCCTGCCTGTCCTCTCCGGTTCCCGCCTCGCTGCCTGCCCGTCCTCTCCGGTACCCGCCTCGCTGCCTGCCCGTCCTCTCCGGTTCCCGCCTCGCTGCCTGCCCGTCCTCTCCGGTTCCCGCCTCGCTGCCTGCCCGTCCTCTCCGGTTCCCGACTCGCTGCCTGCCCGTCCTCTCCGGTTCCCGACTCGCTGCCTGCCCGCCCTCTCCGGTTCCCGACTCGCTGCCTGCCCGCCCTCTCCGGTTCCCGACTCGCTGCCTGCCCGCCCTCTCCGGTTGCCGACTCGCTGCCCGCCCGCCCTCTGCGGTTCCCGCCTCGCTGCCCGCCCGCCCTCTGCGGTCCCCGCCATGCTGAAAACAACCATATTGTTGAGTAATGAATGTCACTTTTTCTTCCGCTATTGTAATAATGTATATTATTAATCCTTTTGAACTTCTGTGGAGTATGTACAACAAACTTCATGAGAGAGTAAATATACTGTGAAGCAGCAAGGGAGTAAATATAATGTGAAGCAATAGTCAAAATGCTAAACTCTCCAAATTCATGCCTATAAGATGATTGGTTGTGAGCACTGCTTATTAGTCTTTCAGCACATTTTTGGGCAATGAACACTTTCTTTCTTAAAGTTGAATTAACCCAGAACATTATTATGTAAGGCGTCATTGATTGAAAAATATGCAAAATATCGCAGATTACAGATCTGTTTCACCCCAAAGATTCTAATGATTCAAAGTGCAAGTGTGGCTGAACTATGTTGTATAAGGGATTCAAAAATGTATTTTTTCCAGTTTAAATTCTCGTCAACATTGACACCTAAAAATAATGATCCTTTCCACCCTAATTGTTCTCTCTCACCTAGTATTATACTTACCATTGCTATAGTACCTCTGAGTGTATTGAACTGAGTATGTAGTGTCTCTTTGAAATAGTGAGACCATTTCCAGAAAGCCAAAATATTGCTTATCATATCTTCTGTTCCTGTGTATATGCTCGGAATGATGACAAAAGTAATGTTGTCAACAAAAAGAAGTAATTCTGCTTGTTGTAGATTAGATAGAAAATTGTTTACCTGTATGATGAACAAAAGCAGAGCTAATACTGAGCCTTGGGAACACCATTCACGATTTCTCACCGGATTTCTCATTCGGGAGTGTACACTGCATGAAATTTTTTCTGCAGAGGGTCAGCCACAAGTATTTAATTTTTATAATTTAGCTGGGACACTATAATCTTTCGAGCAGAAACTACAGTCATTAAAATGAATAAATTTCAGCAGAAGACTAAATCTACTTTCTTGCATTACTTTCCAGAAAAGTGGTGTTTCAAGAGTTTCTTTGCTTAAATAATAAATTGCAAATAAGAGTTTCTGAACTTTGACTTCGAACAAGGAATACAATTTTTCTCTGTTTGTTGGTACAGATTGATGCACACACAATCGTTTCAGTCTGTACTTGTGGGAACTTACAAATTGTTCAGCATACTTGTTCATCTCAGAACTTATCATTGTTAACAACCTATCGTTAAAGTGAAAGTATCACGTGGATTCAGAAAACAAGCAAAACAACTTTTCTATAAATTGTCCCTGTAAATACAAATTTAGTCCTGCCTGCACTATAGTTAACGGACCATGTTCTCATGGAACCACAGTCAGCAGCCAGCACTTCAGGGTCACCTTACCCACGTGACGTCTCTGTATCACCTTCATTAAGATCCTCATCTCCACTGTTTTGTCCACTACTAGACCAATTATAAGCATTTTCATTTAATATTCTTCCAATGCCTTAACCATACAGAGACATGTGTGATGTATGACATACATTCTCCTGACTCTCACCAATGTGTATACTACCTGATGCAATAATTGTTTCATAGAACAGAAAAGCCATCCACAAATGTCGGATAGTGCTTACACTAGGTAATGTGACGCTTGTGGCTAATATACAACTCCAAATACATGTTGTAGAGCCATCTGAATGTTGCCACCTGTGCAGTGTATCCTGAGCCCAGCTGGTAGAGCACAGTTGAGGGTTTAAATGTGTTATGGCTTCTGGTGTGTGCCATCTTTACGTTTTTCATTTTGAGAAACAAATGGAAAATTGGAGCCAGTTTCCATGTTCATTCTCTCTTCCTTGTCTCTTACGTATCTTTTATCAAATATAAATTTTTTTTTGTTTTGTCTTTTACTTCTTCAAGTAGAATAATTGGGTTACCATTATTTGTGTGTCTGAAAGTTACGAAAATAAAAACTTTTTTCTCCCCCCTCCCCCTAGGTCAGAGTGGCAATGGCTGAGGAACAGTTTTGCCTTCGCTGGAATAATCACCAGCCAAATTTCATCTCAGTTTTCACGCATCTACTACGCACGGAATCTCTGGTGGATGTAACACTAGCTGCTGAGGGCAAGCATCTCCAGGCTCACAGAGTAGTTCTCTCTGCTTGTAGCCCATACTTTCAGGTAGGCACACATGCACAATCAGCAAAATTATAATTTTTTGGATTAACAGTTTACATTTAATATGCTGTAAATACATTTCTGTAAGCTTCTACAATGGTTATACATTCTTTTCATTACTTTTCCATTTTTTTGATGAGTATGCAATTTTTTCATTCTTTTTCTCCATTTTTTCAATTTGGTACTACCTAGGGATTTAAATGTCAAATATAAAACCTTTTTTTCCTCACAATACTCCCATAAATATATATATTTTGGTGTGAAAATGTGGTAAGTACTCCATATGCATAGTATTTGTGTTTTGTAATGACTTCTTAACTATTTGACAGCTGTTAATGCTTTGGAAGTTAAAGCTTAAGTCTTCAGTACCATGTTAAAATGCCTGATTGTTGTTGTTGTTGTTGTTGTTGTTGTTGTTGTTGTTGTTGTTGTGGTCTTCAGTCTTGAGACTGGTTTGATGCAGCTCTCCATGCTACTCTAACCTGTGCAAGCTTCATTATCTCCCAGTACCTACTGCAGCCTACATCCTTCTGAATCTGTTTAGCGTATTCATCTCTTGGTCTCCCTCTACGATTTTTACCCTCCATGCTGCCCTCCAGTACTAAATTGGTGATCCCTTGATACCTCAGAACATGTCCTACCAACTGATCCCTTCTTCTAGTCAAGTTGTGCCACAAACTCCTCTTCTCCCCAATTCCATTCAATACCTCCTCATTAGTTATGTGATCTACCCATCTTATCTTCAGCATTATTCTGTAGCACCACATTTTGAAAGCTTCTATTCTCTTCTTGTCTAAATTACTTACCGTCCATGTTTCACTTCCATACATGACTACACTCCATACAGATACTTTCAG
Source organism: Schistocerca americana (assembly GCF_021461395.2). Lineage (NCBI taxonomy): Eukaryota > Metazoa > Arthropoda > Insecta > Orthoptera > Acrididae > Schistocerca > Schistocerca americana. Next base: position 525,425 of record NW_025725123.1, on the reverse strand, counting down.
AAACGACATCCTGACTCTTAATTCAATACTCGATGTTAACAAATTTCTCTTGTTCAGAAACACTTTCCTTGCCATTGTCAGTCTACATTTTATATCCTCTCCACTTCGACCATCATCAGATATTTTGCTCCCCAAATCGCAAAACTCCTTTACTACTTTATGTGTCTCATTTCCTAATCTAATTCCTTTAGCATCACCCGACTTAATTTGACTACATTCCATCATCCTTATTTTGCATTGGTTGATTTTCATCTTATACCCTCCTTTCAACACACTGTCCATTCTGTTCAATTGTTCTTCCAAGTCCTTTGCTGTCTCTGACAGAATTACAATGTCGTCGGTGAACTGCAGTTTTTATTTCTTCTTCATGGATTTTAAAACCTACTCCGAACTTTTCTCTCGTTTTCTTTACTGCTTGCTCAATATACAGATTGAATAGCATTGGGGGGAGGCTACAACCTCATAGTATTTTGCTCCCTGTATTTTACCCCTGCCACCTCCAGAATTGGAAAGAGAGTATTCCAGTCAACATTGTCAAAAGCTTTCTCTAAGTCTACAAATGCTGGAAATGTAGGTTTGCCTTTCCTTAATCTTTCTCCTAAGATAAGTCGTAGGGTCAGTATTGCGTCACGTGTTCCAACATTTTTACGGAATCCAAATTGATCTTCCCCGAGGTCGGCTTCTACCGGTTTTTTCATTCATCTGTAGGCAATTAACGTTAATATTTTACAGCTGTGACTTATTAAACTGATAGTTTGGTAATTTTCACATCTGTCAACACTGCTTTCTTTGGGATTGGAATTATTATATTCTTTTTGAAGTCTGAGGGTATTTCTCCTGTGTCGTACATCTTGCTCACCAGATGGTAGAGTTTTATCAGGACTGGCTTTCCCAAGGCTGTCAGTAGTTCTAATGGAATGTTGTCTACTCCCGAGGCCTTGTTTCATCTCAGGTCGTTCAGTGCTCTGTCAAACTCTTCACGCAGTATCATATCTCCCATTTCATCTTCATCTATATCCTCTTCCATTTCCATAATATTGTCCTCAAGAACATTGCCCCTGTATAGACCCTCTATATACTTCTTCCACCTTTCTGCTTTCCCTTCTTTGCTTAGAACTGGGTTTCCATCTGAGCTCTTGATATTCATGCAAGTGGTTCTCTTTTCTCCAAAGGTCTCTTCAATTTTCCTGTAGGCAGTACCTATCTTCCCCCTAGCAAGATAAGCCTCTACATCCTTACATTTGTCCTCTAGCCATCCCTGCTTAGCCATTTTGCACTTCCTGTCGATCTCATTTTTGAGACGTTTGTATTCCTTTTTGCCTGCTTCACTGGGGAAAAAACTGGGAACATTTTGGAATTCTAGAAATTTTTCATTGTTTCAGTTTTGAGTTAAATTTTTGCAATTTTGATGAGTACTGATACTCTAACAAAGAGTTTCACTGTTGCCTACTGCTGCAGAATAATACTGCAGCAATAAAACATAAACAAGAGAAAAACACCAGTATAAAAGTTACAAAGAAAATGCTCCATTTGTAACAACAAAACGCAATGTACACACAAGCGTTTGCTGAAAGCAAAATGTGTCAAAGGCTTTAGGACAGAGATTGTGCAATGCTTCATAACAAAAACTATTTTGACGAATGTGGCGTCACAACTGTTTAAGTTAGGTACATTTGAGCAGATGCCAGTGGGTTCATGTACATGCACAGAGCTACCCAGAAAAAATTTTCTGGCACACCAAAGGTGTGCAGAGCAATCTTTTTTGTAGGGAGTAGTAGTGTCCACATAACCAGCATTTATGTTAAGTTATTTTGCTGTTCTGTCTTTTTTTGCAGCTCTCACGTCAGATGAAAACAAATAACTGCAGCTATCAAGTGAATTAAAATACATTCCCATAATTATGAAGGACTGAAATATGTTATTAATTTGTTTTCTGATTTTATTTTACTTCCACGTTATTTGCAGTTAAACGTAATCACTTTGCAGAACAACTAATTTATTTTTGTCAGTTTACTAAGGAAACATCGCTTCTGTTAGTCTTTTTTGCACAGGCATTCTGTTTCTTTGAAACAAAGTGTTTCATTACACACTATTAAGCACTCCGTCTTCAGGCCACGAGTGGCCTGCTGGGACCATCCAACCGCCGTGTCATCCTCAGTGGAGGGTGTGGACAGGAGGGGCGTGGGGTCAGCACACCGCTCTCGCAGTCGTTACGATGGTATTCTTGACCAAAACTGCTACTATTTGGCCAAGTAGCTCTTCAATTGGCATAACGAGGCTGAGTGCACCCCGAAAAATTGCAACAGCGCATGACAGCCTGGATGGTCACCCATCCAAGTGCTGACCACACACGACAGCGCTTAACTTCAGTGATCTCACAGGAACTGGTGTATCCACTGCAGCAAGGGCGTTGCTGCATTCCACACTATTAGCTAGTTTGCTAGTCACTGAATCTCAAGTGCACGTTTTTCATCTTCTGGCATGTATGGCATTATGCCATAGTAAATAATGGAACTTGAAATAATGCAGTAATAGTACCCCGAGAATATTGACATCTCGAAAGCCACACTGAAATGCTTTAGCGGAATTTTACATATCTGCCTCCCGTGAAACAGTCTTTTTTTTCAATTGCAAGACGTGTTTAAACACTTTCCTGGTTCCTCCTCTAGGCCTCACATTATTTCTTAATTTGTGTTGTCCACATCTTAAATTTACAGAACAGCATTCTCTGGTAAATTGTAGACTGAGAGCACACCATGTTAGTTTACTCCTGAAGTAGAATCTAATAGGTAGGTATACAGTTTCTTGATTTCACAAATAAAATTATTAATTTTTATATGGTTTGAAAATCATGAAAAGCATGCTGTTATTAGTTCTGGCACATCGAAATAGATGTTTATTTTTAATATAATAGAGGGAAACATTCCACGTGGGAAAAATATATCTAAAAACAAAGATGATGTGACTTACTGAACGAAAGTGCTGGCAGGTCGACAGACACACAAACAAACACAAACATACGCACAAAATTCAAGCTTTCGCAACAAACTGTTGCCTCATCAGGAAAAGGGAAGGAGAGGGAAAGACGAAAGGATGTGGGTTTTAAGGGAGAGGGTAAGGAGTCATTCCAATCCCAGGGGTGAGAAGACTTACCTTAGGGGGAAAAAAGGACTGGTATACAGTCGCGTGCGCACACACACACACACACATATCCATCCACACATATACAGACACAAGCAGACATATTTAAAGACAAAGAGTTTGGGCAGAGATGTCAGTCGAGGTGGAAGTGCAGAGGCAAAGATGATGTTGAATGACAGGTGAGGTATGAGTGGCGGCAACTTGAAATTAGCTGAGATTGAGGCCTGGTGGGTAATGGGAAGAGAGGATATATTGAAGAGCAAGTTCCCATCTCCGGAGTTCGGATAGGTTGGTGTTAGTGGGAAGTATCCAGATAACCCGGACGGTGTAACACTGTGCCAAGATGTGCTGGCTGTGCACCAAGGCATGTTTAGCCACAGGGTGATCCTCATTACCAACAAACACTGTCTGCCTGTGTCCATTCATGTGAATGGACAGTTTGTTGCTGGTCATTCCCACATAGAATGCATCACAGTGTAGGCAGGTCAGTTGGTAAATCACATGGGTGCTTTCACATGTGACTCTGCCTTTGATCGTGTACACAATCTGGATACTTCCCACCAACACCAACCTATCCGAACTCCGGAGATGGGAACTTGCTCTTCAATATATCCTCTCTTCCCGTTACCCACCAGGCCTCAATCTCCGCTAATTTCAAGTTGCCGCCCATCATACCTCACCTGTCATTCAACATCATCTTTGCCTCTGCACTTCCACCTCGACTGACATCTCTGCCCAAACTCTTTGTCTTTAAATATGTCTGCTTGTGTCTGTATATGTGTGGATGGATATGTGTGTGTGTGCGCGCGAGTGTATACCAGTCCTTTTTTCCCCCCTAAGGTAAGTCTTTCCACTCCTGGGATTGGAATGACTCCTTACCCTCTCCCTTAAAACCCACATCCTTTCGTTCAAAAATGGTTCAAATGGCTCTGAGCACTATGGGACTTAACATCTGAAGTCATCAGTCCCCTAGAACTTAGAACTAATTAAACCTAACTAAACTAAGGACATCACACACATCCATGCCCGAGGCAGGATTCGAACCTGCGACCGTAGCAGTCGCGCAGTTCTGGACTGAAGCGCCTAGAACCGCTCGACCACCGCTGCCGGCCATCCTTTCATCTTTCCCTCTCCTTCCCTTTTCCTGATGAGGCAACAGTTTGTTGCGAAAGCTTGAATTTTGTGTGTATGTTTGTGTTTGTTTGTGTGTCTGTCGACCTGCCAGCGCTTTCGTCCGGTAAGTCACATCATCTTTGTTTTTAGATGTTTATTCTTATTTTTGCAAGAAATTTTTATTCCTTCTTACTGGCTTTGTGCAATACTAAGTGGATGTGAACCTGACAGGAAATGCTAAATGACAGTATTGTAGAGTACGAATAAAAAATCTATGCTAAAGTCACCAAATAGCAAAATATTTGCATACTTTGAGTTGTAGAGTCTAGTTTTGAAACAAATATTGTGGCGATGAGTGCATTCTAATTTTACAATTCTTATATGTCCTAATTACAGTCCTCACAACAATAACTGCAAATGCCCCTTTCAAACAAAATGTCACACTGCTACACAGGGTCACGTGATGTCCCGCTATACATGAAATTCACAAACAGAAATGTGAGTGTGTACGAGCAGAGCAAACACGGAGTGTGGGCTTGCTATGTCATCATAGCTGCCCGTGCGCTGTAATTCCTGTCTCCTGGTGCTCTTTTTTTATTTATTTATCTTACAGCTCTAAACACGTATTTAACATGCATGGGCAATGTTACAATAATTACATTTAGATTATTGATACACAATATAAATAGATTACATGCTACTAAGTAAAACATCATTTAAAGTATATTTAACATAGCATTCCTGAGGTCAAATCATGTCAGCACCATACTGTATGGGCACTTCAATACAAGCCATTTTTTTAACTCGTTTTTAAAAATTCTACCAGAAAGCTGTTTCAGGTTGTATGGCTGAGAATTATAAAATATTGCTCCCTTAATGAATGGGGTATTTGTTGTTAGATTCAATCGTCTGCTCACCATATGAAAGTCTGATTTTTGTCTTGTATTGTAATCATGGATTTCCATATTCCTGTTTGTCATTTTTTTGTCTTTTTCCACTAATAATACTGATTGAAACATATATACTGCATAGATAGTCATAATATTAAACTTAATAAACTGGTTTTTACATGAAGTTTTGGGTCTTACTTTTGCCATAATTCTTATTACTCTTTTCTGCAATAGAAATACCCTTTTTATATTGTATTGGCTACACCCACCCCACAATACAATTCCATAAGATAGATGGGGATACACCAGCCCAAAATACGCTATTTTTATTGCTTCAATATCTAAATATTGAACTAATCTCCTTAGTAAATACAGACTAGATGTTACTTTACCACAGACATGATCTATTTGCTGATTCCACGAAAGTCTGTCATCTATATATATCCCCAGAAATTTACATTCTGAACAGGTATTTTCCTGAATGTCCTCATTTAGAACAGTATTTTTATTTGAACTACTTGTCTTAAAATAAATTAAATTAGTTTTGTTAATATTGATCCTCAGGTTTTCTTTTTCAAAATGTGTTTGGGCTTTTTCAACAAAATTCTGTACCACTGAATTTAGGTCATCATTACTACATGCGCAGCAAACCCCAGAGGTGTCATCAGCATACATAGTAATACGATGACTGGTGTCTAATACTTTTGGTAAATCATTCACGTAGCAAATAAACAACAAGGGGCCCAAGATAGAGCCTTGTGGCACACCAAAATTTATATTCCTTATCTTTGATCTTCTTTTTGCAATTACCTCTCCATTATGATACACAACTTCTGTGCATTGTTGTCTATCTTTAAGGTAAGATTCTATTAAAAGCAACAGTTTCCCTCTGACACCATTATAAGCAAGTTTACTTAAAAGAGCGCCATGAGGACTCTGTCAAACGCTTTGGAAAGATCTAAAAACACTCCAGCCATTTCGTAACCCTCATTTATTTTCTCCATCAGACAGTGTACAAACTGTACTGCTGCAGATATGGTGCTCCGACCACTTCTAAAGCCATGTTGGAAATCTCCTATTAAGTTATTCATATTATAGTGCTCAATTAGGATTTCTAGCATTATTTTTTCAATTAATTTGCCAAACACTGAGGTTAAGGCAACTGGTCTGTAGTTCTGTGGTTGTTTTCTTTCCCCTTTTTTATATAAAGGTTTAACTATAGCAAGTTTCAGTTTCTTCGGGAACACACCTTCCTCAAGTACACAATTTATTAGATGGACTAATGGTCTGGCTAACTCAGCCTTGCCTTTTTTCAGTAGAAAAGGAGAGAATTCATCCCATCCAGCTGATCTTTTATTTTTTAGGTTAATTAGCTCTGTTACGTCCTTGATGGTTACTGTAGGTAGCTTACAAGAGCCCCGTACCTTTTCCTTATCATATTTAAACTGCCTCTCCTGTTTCATGCAAGTATCATTTTCAATAGCATCTATAAAGTAATCATTAAATATATTGCTAACTATATAAGGATCAGAAAAATTATCGTTATGTATACTTAACTCAATATTATTAATTTTAGTTTTTGAATCAGTGTACCTCATATCATTAACTATTGCCCAGCACGACTTTGAGACACAGTCAGAATTTCGGATCTGTTTACTAATATGTTCTACTTTCCTTCTCCTTACTTCCTTGCGATACTCATATTTATATTTTTTATAATCCTCTTTATATGAATCAAGACTGGTTTCTCTGTGTAGCTTATACATATACTCCATTCCTTCTTTGAGCCTTTTCGTTTTTTCATCCAGTTTTACACTTTTGACTACTGGAGGTTTATTTTTATTTACATTGATCTTCTTTGCCGGGATAATAATATCAATATGTCTAGTCAAAATTTTTACAAATACTTCCCATTTGCTGTCAACTCCCCTTTCTCTATAAACTGATTCCCAAGATTCTTGACCCAAAGTTTCCTTTAGCAAGGTGGTGATGTATTCAGAAAATAATCTTCTATTCTCATATTTTTTGTTTTGTTTCAGTTTATTAAGACAACCAATCACTAATAATTGTCCTAGATGATCAGATATGTGCCCGTTTACAGTCTGTGCCGACACAACATTTTCATAATTGGTCATTACATGATCTATGGAACTGCTGCTTGACTCAGTTATTCTAGTGGGCACATGACCAAGTAGATCTTTAATATCATAGGATCGTATGCAGTCTTGCAAACCTTTGCATTCCTGGCTGTTGCTTAGTGTGTTTATATTAAAGTATCCTAACATTATAATATTTACTGTATTGCCACCCTTGCTTAGCTTCCACAATACACTATCCAGTGCTTCCAGGAAAACCTCAAGATTACCAGAAGGGGCTCGATATATACCTACCACAACAAGTGGGACGGATACAATCATTAACTTAATTATCACTGCTTCAAAGTCTTTCTCGATACAATAATCCTTAACCCATGATACTTTTTCTACAGAACTTGCTAGGTTACATTTCCTTACGTAAGTAGCAACACCCCCTCCTTTATGTTCTGTTCTACAAAAAACGATGTAAGATTATACTCCTGTAACTTATAATACTGAATATTATGGTTAGCTTTTTGATGCTCTGTAACCACGATTACATGTGGAGCTAGATCTGTAACTAAGGCCTCAAATACATCGATTTTGCTACCCAAGCCCTCAACATTATAATGTAAAAATGATACATTAGTACAATCATGAGAGGATATATCCTTCTCAAGGTTAACATTATCACACAAATTGATAGTTTGTAAATTGGGAACACTGAGGGATTTCTTGTCTGCATACACACTGCATGTACATCAGGAGGTACGATGTCAAATACCGAAATGCGTGAAACACTGCTGCATTGTGCATGGCATTTTAATTTATCACTTCTTTGCTACTAACTCTAATCGGAACATATTTCACAGACATTATCCACATACGCTGCTGAATGTGCCTAGAAAAGAATACCTTTGTAAGACAAGTAGTGCAGGAGATATGACATAAACATTGAGATGCACGAGCAACTTCTACATCGTGGATGACATTTTAATTTAATATTTCTTTACTACTTACTGTATTCACAACACATTCTGCAGACAATAGGCATGTATACCACTGGATGTACCTGAAAAATTACAATGTTAAACATCATATAGTTCAAGAAATACAATGTCATAAACATTGAGCTGCATAAAAATGAAACTGCACGGTGAAATTCTCGACGTGCAAGTGAAATATATGTACAGATGTATGTGAAATATGTTAAATGTGTGTGAAATATACTTGACATGAGCATATGCAGCAAAGCCACTAATAAAAAGGTCTGATTTGCTACAAATGAGTTACAGTCTGGAAAGAAATACTGTAGGGGTAAGAACCACCAGCCTCTCATTGGGGATAGGTTAGTGACATGGAAGTTGCCTAAGTGACATCCAATTGTGTGACTTCTACCAGGCCACTGGACCACACATCATTATTATTATTATTACTGTTGTTGCTGCTGCTGTCATCATCATCTCAACTGTGGGTCATCAACATTATCAGCATCATCATCATCATCATCATAACTGTGGCATTTACAGGTGCCTACACATATCATGGTAGTGTATTGCATTCATTCACTTTGTGAGTTGCTTGTGTGACATTCTTTTTTGTGAGTTGTTTGCTCACTTACTGTTCTTCAGTGTAGTATTCTCTGAATGGTGGAATAAAAACCACTGATTTTTGTACTCATCCAGTTCATTGGATCAGCAACAAGGATATTCTCCTTTTGGCAGCAATTATTTCCAGCTCCTCAAGTGCATCAAGTCAGCCACCTTCCCCTCCCACGCACAATCTTCCCCCAATCTGTTATCTAACTTATCCAAAGACAACTTTGAGAAATCTTTCCTTGCTGCTGTGGAGTGGCACCTGTCGTGCACTCTTTGTTTTGTAGAATTTCATTTGGAATATTACAGGGCATCTGCTAAGTCACTCCCAGTTTTTAAAAAACTATAATTTCTGTATTTATGAATCAGTTTTCTTAGAACTACTTTTGTTAGAAATGAAACTACTTGAGGTTGTGAGGTTGTGTTTAACATAATTTTAAACCTCCACATAAGGTCCACCATTCTCTACACATTTTTTAAACAAGCTGATACGTTGATGTGTGTAACATTAGGTGGAAAGTTGGCTAAATCATAATATATTACTGCTTCAAATTCATCCAAGTTCCTTGGTTTTCTCGTGTAAACGACCACCTTAGCCCACCCCTAGACAAAAACACACACACACACACACACACACACACACACACACACACACACACACACACACACACACACATGGGGTTAAATCAGGCCTGCGGGCAGGTCTTTCATGCTCACCATGTTCGCCAATCCAATTTCCTGGGATATGATGATGCAATCATTCACAAGCAACACTTGCAAAATTTGCAGGTGCTCTGTCCCGCATGAAGTGAAGCTGTGGGTTTTTCCAGTGTGAATTACTGGTCATACGTGACTTTGCAGCATTTCCAAGTATCTTTTGCCATTCATTGTATTTCACAGGAAGAAAGGACCAGTGATTTTGGATGGAGTGATACTGCACCATGCTGTCACCTTCGGACACCTCTGCTTTTTCAACACATTCGTGTGGTTTTCTGGCTGCCCAATAATGGAAGTTATGCCCATTTACAAATCCTCCAATGTGGAAAACTGCCTCATCAGTCCACAGAATGTTCTCAAAAAGGTCAGGCCAACCATCATTCCAACCCAAGAAAATTTCTTCTGTCGCTGTCACAAGGAAACAGTTCCTGCATGTAATTTGGCTTCCACAGGATAAAAGTGAGATCTTTTGTAAAAATCATTACAACTGTGTAAATGAAAGACCAATTTCAAAAGATCCTTGACACAGTGATTCCTTAGGGCTCCTCATGAATATTTCATGAACTCTGTCAACATTTTCTGGTGTTCTCGAAGTTGATGGTCTTCCTGATCTTCTTGCTTCGGCAATCTCTCTGCTATTAGTCATTTGGAATGGCAGTTGTTAATTGTTTTTGCGTCCATTGTTGTATGATGCCTCGTTCAGCCCTCCACCCTTTGTAATCACACCACAGGTCCGCAGGCTTTGTAACAGGTTGCTATTTTGACCCATTCTTCCACTGTTAATGCAGGTGACATTTACCAATTGAAACAAAAGGGGGAAAAAAAACCATAAAGAATGCTGTTTCTAGCAAAAGTAGTAATAAGAAAATGGGTTCATAAATAAGGAAATTATAACTGTTTAAAAATAGGGAGTGACTTATCACACACCTTGTACATACCCAGTCATATGGAATGCTACCATTGCAGTAGTATAACACTTCTTCAGGCTTCTATCACTGTGCCATGAATTCATTGCAGATAGTTCAGAAGAAACCTGAATAGAGTTTCTAGAGTGCATGGAACTAAATTTCATTTACATCTGCACATATATTACGCCAGTTTTTTGTCACATTTTGACTCTAAACTTAACTGGTCTACTTTTAGACTTACTTTTTGTACTTCTGTAGGTAAGTTATTGCATTCGTCTTGCAGCTTGCTGACTGCGTTAGTCACAGTTTGTACTGATGCACCCACTTGGGATTTTGTCTCTTGAGTTTGAGATTGTGCTTCATTAAGGTTTTGTAAATCACAGGGAAGTTGTTCCTGTTTATAATCAATGGGGTTACTTTTCTATTAATGTATTTATATTGTGGGATATGTCGGTAATTATTTCATGTTTTAGTTGTTTACCTACACTAATCAATTTCCTGCATAGTGCATCAGATAATTCATTGCATATAGTTTTGCTCACCTAACTGAACTGTTGACTAATACAATTCTAGAGATTGTTAAATGCCTGATTTTGCTGTGGAAACAGTTATCCTACACTTTCCTGATGATGATTTGTGAACTGCCATGTCATATCCTTAAGTTGTGTTATTTGTTGCATGAGTTCTGTCATGTTGTTACTAGTATTCACACTGTTTTTACAAACTGTTTCCTGTTCTTGCACCTGCGATGTCACGAGCAAGAAATTGAAGGAATTTTCCCTGTCGCATGCTTCAGTTTCACTATTTGAAAACGTGTTTCCCAGTGAGAACTGAGAAATTGTCCCATTGTGGGTCATAAAAGTGACATCATGATTAGTTATGTTACCAGTGTCACCATTTATTAATAGTGGGATGCCAATCTCATTGTTTTGGATGCCATCGGCCAGTTCACGAGTTGGTGCATTATCTTCAACTGTTGTCAAGCTAGGATTTCTGACATCTTGGCATATTGCATTTTGTAATGAATTTTCAACAATGTCCATATCCTTTTACTCAATTGTGAATAGTTTTTTTAAGAAAATTATGAATAAAAATTTTCAAAAATGAAACTTTGTATGTATTGGTACTTTTCAATTAAGGTTAGTTTAGCTGTATATTCACCAATGAACCTGATTACCTGACACAGCCTTATAGAGTTTTGAATGAGTTATCTTGCAGTTTAATGATGACTTAGTACAAATTTTCATCTTTTCTATAGAAATTCACTGCCCATAAAGGATATTAATTGGAAGTATAAGAGATAATCCGCTAGAGAGACCGCACCGAGCGAGGCCATTTAAGCATACAGCATAGCAGCTTTCTAACATTACCGCTGAGATCGGCATTTCCAACACGTCTCATTTGTTGGCAGAATTTAATTTTAATTTGCTCCTTCACTGTTTTTTATTATTCCCAATCTCGCAGACATGTAACAAATACAATGAAAGTTTCATTAGTTTATTGTAAGAATAATATCAACCATTTATCTCAAAAAACAACTTTTTGATCTCAACAAATGAAAGGTCTGTTCATATTTCGCTCAGCACCATCCTTTACATGCTCACCATTGATAACTGCATGAATAATTGGAAAAAATTGATTGGAAAGAATTGTTGAAAGAAATTTGAAGGTAATTTATGAATCTGTGCCCAGTGCTGGGTGAACTTCAACTGATACCAATGTGAACAGACCTTCAATATCAATACATAATTTGTATTATGTACTGCTTCACATTAATTCCACTGTGTTCAGTCTTGATTGTGACAGTGTCATGCAGGATTGATCCTCCGGGTATCGGTTAAATTCTTATTGTGTGCTCTGAACCTCCTGATGATGCAGGATCTCGGTGGTGGGTGAAAGGATGAACAGACAAGGATGGATGTCCAAAATGTGCGGATTAATTTTACCTTTCTAATAACTTTTATAACACTTTCAATGTACATTTGAGATACACATTTTTTAACAATGCTGGTCCAACAAATCCAAGCGTACGTTTGCATGCTACCACTTATAGAAACAAACAGAAGAAGATACAGGAATTAATAAATTGAAGAGAATATCTCATCTTTAGTTTCATGCAGATGTATCATAACATTGTCCTTGCCACAAAACTTGTTAATTATGTTTGTCAGGGTCTATAACCCATTTAGTTTACATGTAGTTTACACACATAAAATGAAAAGAACAAAAAAAATATGATTCAACACACAAGGCTAATGTTGTTGAAATGAAACATAGGTAAAGAACACTTACTCATATATTGAAGATACTTTTATGTCAATAAATACTTTACACACCTTGAAAAATCTTTCAAGTACAACTGCCTGTTACAAAATCATTCGAGAGAGTGCTCATTAAGAGGGAACAACCGACAAGAGTGGAGACATCAATAGAGAGCCTGACACTGCTCTAGTTTGTATACAACATTTATTCTTGCACTGTTACAAAACTTGTGAACAGGCCGTTATGACACATTTCAACAAACAAATGTGTATTGCATCTGCTTGGAGCTTTGAATCAAAATGTAACAGTCAGTTACTGGCAGTCATGTTGCCTAAAAAAATTACCTGCTGTTTTGTAGAAATTTTTCCAAACTTGTCATTGCAACTTCATATGATATAAATACAGTTATTAGTATTTTAATGTATCTGCCAAACACTTATAGCCTAATGTGCTGCACACTGGCATGCAAAAGAATGTTGAGACAAATATGCATGGATTAATTATGGTTGGAATGTAACCACAACCAGACAGAGTATGGTTTGTGTGCAAGTTTTCAAACTTGTTTAGAAGAATCTCTGGCTGGCTCTCTATCCCAGAAATTCAAAATACAAACAGATGTATGAATATACACAGAACAAAATTGACTTACAGATAGTGCACACAGAGTGGGTAACAGATGTGGCAGGAAGGATATGTAGCCACAGTGACACAGTAATTTCCAAATTGAGAATTAGTGCTTATCCAAAGCTTTTGCCCAGGTAGCTGACTACATATGGTATGCACACAACATTTTTCTTTCTAGACTAGTCAACTCATCCACTCCAGGTAATGGTAGCTATAGAAGTATCAGTGTAAGATGTAAAGATGTCGGTCTCCCCCCCCCCCCCCCCCCCCCCCCAATCCCCACCAAGTGGTTAACTGCTGAAGCATTTACAACAAACTGCCAGAGTTTGAAATGTTTCTATAAAGCAATAAAGCTCACATAGTACTGGATACAGAAAACTGTTTAAAATTCAAAGTTAGTGACATTTTTGTTTAAAAGGTAAGTGTTATATAAAAGGAAAAGGCAATGATAAACAGATACGATCTATTGTTCGCAGTAGACAAGAAACTAGAGTCCACCAAGGTACAACTTGAAACTGCATGGGAGATTATATGGGCAAGAGTCTGTATAGAGGATGGGCATAAACTAAAATTGGATCATCTATTAACTACCAGACTCTCCTCCAAAATGTAAACTTAAGGGAAAAACACTGCACTAGTATGAAAGCTCTCTCATCACACTGTAATTATAAGAGGAGGCATTAATCATGTGGCAATCAATTGGGGTACTTAGTTTTGTTAGTGGTGTGCATGACTAGACATACTGTGCAACATTATTAAATCCCTCCCCTGAAAACCACCTAGAACAAGTGGTTCAGAATCCCACTGTCTTCAAGGCTGTCCACATCGCAACTAGTGTCAGTGACTATGAGGTGGTTGTAGCAATAATTTTACCAAATTACATGAGACAACTAAAAAAGTGATAATATTTATATACTCAGTAAAATCAAGCAAAGGTCTCATATCATTAGCATACATTACAACACACTTTGCTGTAATACAGTTTGTTATTACTGCCGGTATCGAAGGAGCTGTATATTTGTGAGGTTTCTTGCAACTATGGTTCTTTAAATGAGTTCTTCCCAACTGTAAACACAATAATGTGGAGCAGTTTATGCACGATATGTACCCAGTAGACGAACTGTTTTGTCTACAACAAACAGAAATGTACTCCATACTTGACTTTTTAGACCTTCCCATGTCTTCAATGTGTAAATATTGATTTCAATCTTACATTTTACTGCACTGGTTTCTCCTCGCACTGCATGATTAGAGAGAGAGAGAGAGAGAGAGAGAGAGAGAGAGAGAGAGAGAGAGAGAGAGAGAGAGAGAGAGAGAGAGAGAGAGAGAGAGAGCGCGCTTACTCGCTCATGCAGGACTTTATCCTGTACCCCACAGCATGCTAGTAGTTCTGAGTGATGTGGCTGGTCACCACCTGTTATTGTCCCACAATGAACTGATGAGTGATTTGGAGCAGTAGGGTTTATCTACCTTTAGATG